>NW_006436664.1:2977616-2984989 GCF_000325575.1 Pteropus alecto
GACAGCCCCATAAGTGCATGCTGGGTGTTGACTGTTGCTTTAGAGAGAACTCTTTAGTTGATTATTTGGTTCAGCAACCTGGGTTATTTTTTTCTCTTCTCATGCCGTATTACTAATTTAAAATGCTTTCATTAGAACATAAAACTTTGTACATTTTGTTCTTGGAGTTTTACTCAGCAAGACTCATTATTTCCTTTTAGAGAAGATTTCACATAAAGGAAAAAGAAAATGAGCATGATAAGTTTTATTTATAAACCAGTATCTTCTACCAGTTGGGTTTCAAGGGCATTCACACAAAATTTATACATTTATACATTAGCTACATGAAAGTGAAGGTGCCATAAGAGAAGCCAGAGTAAGCTTTCAAAACAGGGGAAAATTTTGTGACTATTAAAGATCATTTGATTGTTTGAAAAGTGGTATGGAAAAGGTCAACTCCTGTAGAAGCAGAGAGTGTAGAAATGCATGAAGCTGTCTAGGTGTTTCACCTTTAAATCCTCTACAAGGGTGGCAAACAGTACACAAGAGTAAGGCAAAAGGCAAAATAATATATGATATCTTGCAACTTTTGCCAGAAGAGTAAACTTCTTCCTGCTGTTTAACATAATAGGACAGGAAAGAAAACTTTTTGTAACCGGACTATGGTCAACTGTGGAGGGATAGTATGATTCATTGCTCACGATCAATGCTATCATGTACCCTCTGTTGCTTCCTTAGAATAAAAAATAGGGAATGGCAGATTATGAATTCTAAAACAGACAAAATCACAGGAGATTAAGGGTTTATCATTAGCATAGATGTTTGGCTACGCATTTTGTTTCTTAAAAAATTAAAGTATAATTTAAATATATTGTCTTGTGTTGGCTCGGATAAGTTTTTGGTTAATTTTTATTTTATCATATAAGTAACTTTCAATTGTCCATGATAATGAGGTCAGGAAAAATGTGGTAAACAAATCCAAAGGCAGGAAATTCATAGTCCTTATAGACCCCATTAATCCTGTATCTTCCAGTGCTAACCTGTGAACCTTAGCTGCTGATAACTGGGTTTCATTTCTTTTTTTTACTTCCATTGTTCATTCCCTGTTAAAGATAGTGAGGGGGAATAAAAGAGCCAGAAGACTACACAGAGGGCCTAGATGATTAATCAACTAACGGGGTAAACAGCCCTCAGAATTTGAGAATTTATTATGTAGCGAAATACTGCATTTTAAATACTGACTGTCCATCACCTACTTTTTAGACCCTAACCCAGTCTTTATTTTGCAAAACAAGTTTGTACTTGGACAATGCAAATTTTTAATCTTACTCAAGGAGAGGCTATTGTTTCAATATATTTCATAAAAGTACAGATTAATTTTGGCTTGCTAAAGGAAATAACTAGTGCCATTTTCCCCCTCCTTGAGTGCCAAATTCAATATTTATCAAGGCATTTTCTATGCATAAGGCACAGTCTAAAAAAAGTTAATGAAGTTTGAATGTCTACCAACATGGACATGTAGAAGAGGACCTGCCAGACCCAGCATGGGTTTTGTATGTATATTCATGCATTTAACAATAAAAAAAGCAATGATTATTATGTCTAAATTTTTATGGGATGGCAATATATAGCATAATTAGAAAATGGTTAAATAAAGTATCTTGGGAACACTGGTTAAGAAAGAATTGATAATAAAAATTATTATTAATTATTAATATTAGTTCAAAGTTAGCTCTAGACTCTTCAATATAACATTGAAGGTCCTACAATATCTCATCCTCTTCTTCTAGACCATGACTAAATGTCTCCTGCCAGCTCCATATGAGTTTTATCAACTTTAGATGAGATTCTCCTGGAAGGCAGTGACTTCTGGGTTCCTGGTACCTAGCACGCAGAATAGGACACCAACTTAATGAAGGTGTGTTCTTGACTGGTGATTTGAAACTCAGTATTGGGTGAAAAGAGCTGCATTAGATGAATTCCTATATTTGTAGCTGCTCATACCTATTTTGCAATCATAAGTCTTTTTTCATTTTGTACTTTATTTTGGGTAATTTCTCCTTCTTTCTTTTTAAGTTTACTGGTCTTTTCTTCTGCAATATCTAATACATTTTCAGTCCCTTCCAGTGTAATTTTCATTTTAGAGGTGTTTTTAATCTCTATAAGTTCTATTTGTCTATATTTTATATCCTCCATTTACTTCTTCAAATATGCATGTTTCCTTCCACCTTCTTGAACATAGGGTGTATATTTATAGTAAGTGTTTTAAGGTCTTTAGCTGCTCATTACATCATTTTTGACTATTTCTGTTGGTTGATTGTATTTTTTTTTCTGGTTATTGCTCATACTTTTCTGCTTCTTTGCTTGCCTTATCATTTTTGACTAGATGCCAAACATTGTGAATTTTATAGTTAGGAGTACTAGATATTTCCTTTGTATTCTTTTAAATACTGTTGAACTTTCTTTTTTTTTTTTTTTCCTGGCATACCATTAAGTTACTTAGAATCAGTTTGTTTCTTTTGTGGCTTGCTTTTGTTTGTTAGAATGGGTCCTTTAGTCTAAAATTATTTTAGCTCCACTACTAAGATGATACCTTCCTGAGAATTCTACCTGATGCCCACTTACTGTGTCGTTCTTCTTTGGCTGGTGGGAATACAAACAATTCCTAGCCCTGTGTGAATTTTGGCTAACAATTTTCCTTTTTTTTTTTCCCTACCCTCAGACTCACTCTCTCTCTCTCTCTCTCTCTCTCATATGTATGCCAGTATTTACCTGAAGATTCAGGGGGCTATCTACAGATTTCTGAGATTTTCTCTCTGTGTTGCTTCTTCCACTCCATTACTGTGCCTCACAAACTCTAGCTGCCTGTGCCTCCCTGCACTCTGATCTCTATCTCTTCAACTCAGCAAAATTGCAGGGCTTTATTTGGGTTCTCCCTCCCTGTAGGGCCTGGACATTCAGGCTGGGACAATAATAACGCTAACTTTGTTTCATCACTCTCATAGATCACTGCTCTTTACTACCTATCGTCCAACATCTGAAACTGTTGTTTTGTATATTTAGTCTGGTTTATTAGTTCTTTATGTTAGAAGAGCAAACAAAATTCTTTTTACTTCATCCTGTCTGGAAGCAGAAGTCTGTCATTTCTTTTTAATTTATTAGCTGGAATTATTCTACTAGAGTTTTTCTTTCATCTACTCCTTGATTATCATTAGTACAGTTTATATAGAAAATATTTGATTTTTTCCTTTACTAGTTTTCAAAATAATTTTTTTTTGTTTTTTAGCTCTTTCCAAAGGAAACCAATGGATTTTTAAAGAATTACAAACTCATAATAATATTTTGATGTATTTTAATATATTGCAGTATTATTCTCATGGATGCTCAAATTACATCTTTGGTCAGCAATAGGCTCTTCAATTTGACTTTTGTATTATACTGATACAACTTTAATAGCCTTTGACTATTACCTTACTTTCATGTCATGTCAAGACCCAGTATAGATGCTAAGAGACTCCTGGATTCCTGAAATATTTTTATCCAGTCTAGAACTACCCAGATGAGTACAATTTGGAGATAGACAAAACTGCATTGTTATAGATAATTATATGTTCAGAAAGTAGTAGAAGATACTATCTATCAAGTTCTGGAAAATGGTTGGGACATTACACAAATCAGAGGGAATCATCAGGCAATGAAGTTGTACAAATTTGACTGAATAATTCAGTTATGGATAATTTTTTGGACAAAAGAAATTAGAAACTGAAATGGAGAGATAATTAGAGTAAAGATTTGGAGGGGCTGGGTAGAGTAGCAGAAACCTAGTAGAAATAAAGTTAAACCTAGAAATAAAGTTAAAAACAAAAATACCTGATAGAAGGGATATGTTTAGAATTGCAGGTAGAAAGCAGAGCCTTAGGGTCCCCAAGACCTGGGAGCTCTTAACAGGAAGGAGTCATTAACTGCACTTGGGAAACCTCATTGTATTCATCACGACACATTAATAAATGGATTTGGGTGAATGAGGCTGATGATGAGTGACGAGAAACTACATTAATTTGACCCATGTTTCCTCATTATAGATCCACAGCTAACACAGAGATGAAACACTCTTCTTTGATAATCAAGGTGTTCCCTTCTCTGATCAGAACTAGAATTTTGTCTAATTCTCATTTTATACTGTGCAGTCCAGTCCTCTTATGTATATATTTTTTTCAGACAGGGTATCACATAATTACTAAGCTTAAACTTAGCTAGAATCACCATTTTGTCACACTTCCCTGAATTTACCCCTATATCACTGTGATTAAGTCTTGGGATACTCTTAAAAACTCTCAATCTGAGATCAAGAGCCTCTTGGATAGTGTCATTTGCATAAATGTCATCTCATCAGACCAGTTTGATTCTTTCTAATTGCACATCTTAATAATAACTTAAACTTCCTATTGGAGAGTAACACTTTCTGTCCTATTTACCTTCAATATAGATATTTACAGAGTTTCTTAAAATCAAATTAATAAATATTTATAGAGTGCATACTGCTTTCAAGTATTTAATTCTGATGTAAGCTTAAACAGGATCCATTTATTGAACATCAACTATGTTTTGTTAGTTTTATTTGGTTGTAATACTTAGCTTTGTTCAGTTTCTTGATTGTATTTTGATTTTCATGCATCACCTTTGCCACGTAAGTATACTCTATGGTACAATTCCATTCTCCGTATTTTTTTATCACTATTGAAAAAATATGCTGGAAAAAGAAAGTTAAAGTAGCTAAAGAAGCACTTTATGTGGTCATTTTGTATGAATTTTCTTTTTAGGCTATTATATTGCTTAACCCTTAAAGCATCCTTCCATAAAAAGAGATTGGTTATAAAGTAAGCCCTTTCAATAACATGGATTTCAAATTCTGAGCCCAAAGGTTGACTATTGTCATTTTTCAGCCACTTTTTATTATTTTATTTTACTATACTTGTGTTATTTGAATACTTGGCCTCTTTTCTTATTTCATTATACTTTCCCTTGAGGATACGAATCTTCTTTCAATTACAACAATGTATATGTGTTGAATGCTTACTCAGTATTAGGCACTATGGTAAGCATTTATAAAGATTATTTTATATAATTCTTGTAGTAACCTCATGAGGATAGCTATTTTTATGAGAATTACTTGACAGATGTAAACATTTAGGATTAAATTATTTAAGAATAATTCTTTGCCCTTAGATGACTGAAAATGTTTCAGAAACTGACTGTGGAATAAAAGACTTGGCTAGCCATTTCTTAGCATATATAATGTACTTTTCCTCAAATATTTTTCCAGTGAACAACTCAATGCATAAAAGCTTTGTACAAAATAATCTCTTGTAAAAGAAAAGAACAAGAGGCATTAAAAAAATTTAGAAGGATGTTGAAAGAGACACATGTGATTGAGCAGTATATGTTGAAGGAGTTCATGTTTTTCCTGTCTCTTTAGTGCTTTTAAATGGAGAGGACAAAATAGACCCCAATTTTCATGTTTCTGAGGTAAACATATTATAGATTTTGAGTATCAGAGGCTTTTAATCTTTAAAGAGAAATCAATATGGTGCTCCTTTAGAGGCTTCTTTTTAATGCAACAAAACAAAATAAACAAAAAACACCTTAAATTGCCAGGGTTTTATCTAGAAGGAAGATGGGTAGAGAAAACAAATCATAACAGAAGATGAAAATTCATGTTTCAAGGATAGTCTTCAGATTCATTTTTTGGGTCATAAGTTTTCCCAGTCATATCAGCATGGAGGTGTCTATTTTCCTGAACAGGAACAAATTATTTGGGGATAGTTCTTTTCTCTTCCTTTCTATTTTTTCTTTTCTTCTCTTTCTTTCTTTCTTTCTTTCTTTCTCCTTTTTCTTTGCCTCAAAAAAGACTTTCCAAAATTTTTTCCTTCCTACTCCTTAGCAGAGAATTCGCAACCTTATTTATTCAATTTATTTATTTTTTCTGAACAGAACTCTAAAAATGACATCTTTCATGGGCCATGTTTACATGTCATGAGAATAACTAAAAAGTGAAAAATACTATATCTATTGCTATGCCAAATAACAATAAAGAATTCTTGATTAGAGAGCTGCTAAAATCCCTTTCCTACAGTAAAATGAAAATCTGGATTTATTCTAATGGTATTTTTCACAACTCACTATTCCCGTGATAATCTAATCAGCAATGTCAGCCTGCCAGTTTAGTAATTGAAAGATTGTTTCCATTAATTAGTTTTACAACTGGATGGCTTGACTCTCTTGCTGCCATACGAAAACTAGCAGAGATGAATATGTTGTGCTTAACCAAATAAATAACTCTGCTGAATTTGAAAAATGGAGTCAATTTGTCTTCTCTCTTTTCAGTGGCAGATGCAAGATGACAGCTAAATGAGTGATCAGTTCATTTAAGAGGAAAATGTATATCAATATTGCCAACCACTGCTATTGAACATACACACATAATTTGATATGCTGGCATATACTCCTGTAGGCAAGTGATGTAAAAGCCACTAAAATTATGGTAATCTTGATCTACGATGAGGAACTTTGAGCCCTTGATCATTCATTTATTTAAGTACTGGAGAAATTTACAAATTACTTCTTGGGGAAATTATGGGCCTTTCCCTTGGGCACTTTCTCACCCACTTTTTATTCAAGATCACTTCTTTGGCAGGGTCTTCAACTGTCCTCAGGCCAGATGACTGTTAAAGCCACAGAGAAGACATCATTTTCAAGTCCTGTCAGCCACTGTGAACATAAACTCTCTCCTGCTTAACTTTCACTTACCCTGTACATGTTTATTGAAAGCTTATGTTGTGCCAGGATCTTTGCTGGAAACTAGGGCTATGTGAGTGAACAAATGACTATCAAAATTTTGTTTGAAAGAAACGAAATTTGTGGGAAGACATATAGTATATTCTTCAACAACAGTGGTTCCAATATTTGAGCCACAAACTCCTCTGAGAATCTGATAAATCTACATAAGCATCGTTCCCTGAAAAATTCAGATATGCATAAACTTAACTGCATTTTGCATTCTTTTTTATTAAATTTATTGAAGTGACATTGGTTAATAATAACATTATGTAAATTTCATGTGTACATCTTTACAATACATCTGTATACTCCAATTTGTGTTCGCCATCCAAAGTCTAGTCTCCTTCCATCATCATATTTGACCACCTTTATCCTCTTCATTCTCTCCTCACCCCTCTCCCTTCTGCTAACCACCATCTGTTGTCTGTACCAATGAATCTGTATTTTTGTTTGTTTTATTTGTTCATTTGTTGCCTTTTGTTTTATATCCCACATATGAGTGAAATCGTATGGTTTCCTTTTCCATCTGTCTTATTTCACTTAGCATGATACTCTCG
>NW_006436664.1:2985030-2993692 GCF_000325575.1 Pteropus alecto
TTTTTATGTCTGTGTAGTGTTCGATTGTGTGTGTGTGTGTGTGTGTGTGTGTGTGTGTGTGTGTGTGTGTGTGTGTAAAATCTTCTTTCTTCAATAATTGGTCAAAGGATACTTAGGTTGTTTCCATGTCTTGGCTATTGTGAATAATGTGGCAATTAATGCAGGGGTACCTATATCTTTATGAATAAGTGTTCTCAGATTTTTTGAGTAGATACCCAGGAGAAGGATTGCTGGGTTACATGGTAATTCTAGTCTTTTTTTTTTTTTATCGCCTACAAGCACCTGGTATTCCTAGGTGGTCTCCCATCCAAGTACTAACCAGGTCCGACTCTGCTTAGCTCTAGTCTTAATTTTTGAAGAACCTACATACTATTTTTCATAATGGCTATATCAATTTACATTCCCACTAGCAGTGTGTGAGTATTCCGTTTTCCCCATATCCTCTCAGACACTTATTATTTCTTGTCTTATTAGCCTCTAATAGCCATTCTAACAGGTGTGAGGTGGTATCTCATTGTGCTTTTGATTTGCATTTCCTTTATAACTAGTTGAATTTATTTTTTTGTATATAATTTTTCTGTGACAGTGGGGAAGGGTGGGTATGGACTCTAGGTCAGCAAACTCTAGCTGTTCTCATATCCAATCTTTCAGAAACGTACCACTTGGCCATTAGGCCTTTTTTTTTTTTTTTGTCTTCCTGTGGAATTATTTATTTATTTAAAAAATTTTAATTAACTTTTTCCAGTTTTACTGAGATATAATTGATATATATCACTGTTTAAGGTGTACAGCATAACAGTTTGATTTACATATATTGTAAAATGATTATAAAATAATATAAACTGCAATAAGTTTAGTTAGCATCCATCATCTCATATAAGTGCAAAAAAAGAGAAAGTTAAAAAAAAAAAGAATTTTTTTCCTTTATTATGAGAACTCTTAGGTTTACTGTCTTAACTTTTCTACACATCATACAACAGTGCTAACTACAGTCATCATGATGTACATTACATCCCTAGTGCTTATTTGTCTTACAACTGAAAGTTTATATCTTTTGAACATCTTTCTCCAATTCCCCCTTGCCTCACCCTCATGACTCTGGTAACCATCATTCTACTCCATTTCTATGAGTTTTGTTTGTTTGTTTGTTTGTTTGTTTTAAGGTTCTACACATAATGAGATCATACAGCATTTGTCTTTCTCTGTCTAACTTATTTTACTTAGCATAATGCCCTCAAGTTTGATTCATGTTGTAGCAAAATGACAGGATTTCTTCTTCTTCTTTTTTTTTTTGTAGTGAACACTATGCACAATTCTTTATAATTAAACTTCTCTGTAATGTTTTAGTGGGTATGGGATATTATGACTTTGATGAACACTGATAATCCATTCTATGAAAGCGATTCTAAAAAAAGAGAGCATGACCCTGCAGATACCTCGATCTCAGTCCAGTGATAGCAATTTCAACTTCTGGCCTCCAGAATTATGGGAGAATAAATTTTGTTATTTTAAGACACCAAAAAAGAAAAAAAAAAAAACCCGGAAAGAAAAGAAAGTGATTCTATGTCTACTGTACTCTTGTTTTTGGACACTTTACTCACTATACACTGCTGTTTTATCAGGAGTACAGGATACATTTTTCTTAAGGACTAGTGCTGAGAAAATTTGCTTTTTGAGTAACTGAATTGATTTTAATTTTAATTATAGACATGGTGAAATTGATTATATTTTCCTTTTTGAATTGTTTGCTGGAAAGCAGAGACAAATTTGTGATATATCTCTAATTGTTCAGTTGGTGCTTTGTCTCTTAATGTCATATCTAACATTATTAAAGAAACAATTTAAATCTAAGCCTGTCCAAAAGTCACCCCAGGAACTTGGAAAGATACTATGATATAATGTTTAAAAAAGGAGTTGCAAAGCAATGCATAGAGTAGGATATTATTTTTGTAAAAGAGACCCCCTCCCATATATTTTAGTATGAAGATAGAGAGAAATTGTAAACCTTGATTACAAAGGAAGGGGAGTTAGAACTTGAGGAAAATTAATATGAGGAGACTTAACTCTTTATCACTACCTTGATATTTAATTTGTAACAATAAGCATGCATTATATTAGTAATTTTAAAGAAAGATTACCTCTCCCAAACAACCCCACCCTCAAATGTTTTAGACAGAGTTCCTGTCTTTTTAGTAAGGAAGTCAAATATATAAACTAGCAATTTACAATGTAATGTGATAAGTAGACTGGCAAAAATAGATAGCCAAAAATGTACCCAGGAGACGGTGATTAACTTAGGGGGAGGTCACATTGGGGAACAATCTTTTGAAGAATGAAGAGCAGCTTGCTAAGTAAATCAGTGGAGGAAGGGCATACCTGGAACAGGAAGCAGTACAATATGGAGTCATAAAACAGTGTGGTGTGTCTGGGAAAATGTCCTGGGCTATGTGGTGTGAAGAGCAAAGAGAGTTGAGGCTGAAGGGTCAGAAAGGATCCAGATCACAAAGGGCCATACTTAGATTTCTCTTGTAATGTTTCTGGGGGAACATCTTGTTATGCATGCATCTTGCTGTGTACAGTATGCAATCTGGATTTGAATGCATGAGATTGAGAAAGAGAGACTAGTTAAGAGGGTACTGCAGTAGTCAAGGTGAGAGATGATGAGACAGTGGTTGTGGAGTTGGACAGTCCTGGAAAGATTCTCTTCTCTCCTCTTGTCTTCTCTTTTCCCTTCCTTCCCTTTTCCTCCAAAGTGACTTCCTGAATAGCTCATGCTTTCTCACTGACTGAAATTTTAGTCCAGCTATCAGCCCACTTAGTTACCTTTGACTTAACCTTGAAAACTAAATGTAAATTTTCTTCCTCTGGCAAGATGACCTCGACTTTCTCATCCTCTCCAACTTCGTTCAAGTAACACTGCTCTGGGATCTTATATTATATAAAACATATCTGAAGGATAAATACATGAGTTGGCTAGGGTTTGACATAATCTCCCTATTCCTTCCACCACACCAACGCTTTTCCTAGCTGTTGAACTTTATTTTAATTCCCGAGTGCTCCATATGTCACCTTTCCAAACCCAACATTGGAAGACTAAATCAGATGGTGAAGAGTATACAATGGGACAAATCATCCAAATATTTGCAACTAAAACTGTCCTGGAAAATACTGATTAGATATTCATGGCAATAACACTGTATAAATTTTTGTGTCCTCTTTCCTACAATAAAACTATCATTTTAGAAAATGCAATTGATCCAAAATGGTATTGTAAACTTGGCATGTGTGCACATTCACTCTGTTGTACACATGTTTGGTGCTTCCTCTGTGAACACGTTAGCTCTCTCCACCCTTCCTTTTGCCCTATCAAGAGAACTTTATAACAGCAAAATGGCTGAGATTATCAGCTCTATGTAATTTCTGCTCTACCTAATGTTTTTAGAGTTCCCATAGGCAGGGCATCTGTGAGGATTACCTCAGCAACAGTTAGTTCCAGATTTTCTCTCCCATCTGAAGCCAAAAGCCCTCTCTATCAAGCCCTTCTGCCTTGTAGTGGATTAAAGGAATTGTTATATCAAGTTCAGACTTGCCAGTAAGTAAGTGGCTATTGCTGTTTTGAATAAAAGCTCCTAGTCCTACGGAAACTACCAAAATAACCCGTTCAAGGGAGTGATTAAATAGCTAAGTTCAGAGATGAAAACATCTGTCTGTCATTCTCTAGCAGAGCACTAGACATCTCCATCACAGAAATGGAATCTAGAACCTAGATATTGTGTGGTAGTGAGGATGGCCTGAGATGTGTTCAGGACTTCTGCTGATCAGCAGTAGACCAAACATTCTGCACTGTATTAGTGCCCCTATTGTCACAATAGTTTTGGTTAAAAATAATGTATTATCTTCCTGTATAAGAGACGTGATTGGGATTATTGTTTTTGCTTTTAGAAAACTATAACAATGAAAAGTCGTCTGGTGTGTGTGTAATATATCAAATAGCAACACTAAGGTCTAAAATCCCACAGTTCAAGGATCTTGACTGTGGCTGCACCTAAGTAGAATCACCGGGGAGCTTGTTACACAGACACAGGCCTGGATGCCCCATCTAGGATATCTTGATGTGTGGCCAGGATTGAGAACCACTGTCAGGGTTAGGTGAGGATCCCTGTCCGAAAGCCACCCCAGGAATGTATTATATTAATTTTTTTAAAAAAATGTATCGATATTCCACACATTTTTAATTGGTGGCAATTCATTGACAATGGAAAAATACTTTTTTTGCTTTCTGTTTTATATTAAACATATAGTTCTTGTCTTTTTCCATCTAACTTATTTCTCTTAGTGTGGCACTCTCCAGATCCATTCATGTTGTCACAAATGGCAATATTTCATCTTTATTGTGGCTAAGTAGTATTCGATTGTGTGATACACACACACACACACACACACACACCAAATTTTCTTTATTTAATAATCAGTCAAAAAAGACATGTTTCTCTGTCTTGGCTATTGTGTATAATGTGGTGATGAACACAGGGGTACATATATCTTTATGACTAAATGTTCTCAAATTTTTCAGGTAGATACCCAGAAGAGGGATTTCTGGGTCATATGGTAATTCTGTTTTTAATTTTTTTGAGGAACCTCCATAGTGTTTTCCGTAGAAAACCAATTTACCAATTTGCATTCCCACCAGCAGTGCATGAGGGTTCCTTTTCCTCTGCATCCTCTCCAACACTTGTTATTACTTGTCCTGTTGATGATAGCCATTCTAACAGGTGTGAGGTGGTATCTCATTGTGATTTTGATTTGCATTTCCCTAAGAGCTAGTGAAGTTGAGCAACTTTTCTTGTATCTGTTGGCCATCTTTATGTCTTCTTGGGAAGAGTGTCTGTTCAGGTCCTCTGCCCATTTTTTAATTGGATTGTTTGTTTTTTGTTGTTGTTGAGTTGTATGAGTACTTTATGTATTTTAGATATTAGCCCCTTATTGGCAGTATTATTTGCAAATATCTTATCCTATTTAGTTGATTGATTTTTGGTTTTGTTAATAGTTTCTTTTGCCGTGAAGAAGCTTTTTAGTTTGATGTGTTCCCATTTATTCATTTTTGCTTTTATATCCCTTGCCTTTGGAATCAAGTTCACAAAACTTTTCTGAGACCAAGGTCTGTAAGTTTAGTACCTATGCTTTCTTCCATGTATTTTATTGTTTCAGATTGGGGAAGACGAAGATGATAAAGGGGATCAGATAGATACATGGTGATGGAAGGAGACTAGACTGGTGGTGAGCACACAATGCAATATAAACACGATGTATTATACATATATATATGTATATATCAGGTGTATATGTTATTAACCAATGTTACCCCAATAAATTTAATTTAATTTGAAAATATTGTAGCCTGTGCATATGTGAGAAAAGAGAGGAATAATGTGATATGGTGGGAATAATCATAGAATTTGAACTGAGAAGACCTGAATTTAAGACTATGATCTCCTAGCTTAGTTACCATAGGCCACTTCAGGCTCAGTTCTTTCTTGTGTAAAATGAAAATATTAGCACCTCCATTACAAAGTATGATCATCAAATGGGATGATGACCATACTTCCGACTGCTTTGTCAACTGAAAATCACTCTACAAATGCACAGAGAAAGCCATGTGGAGACAGAGGCCGAGATTGGAGTGATGCTACCACAAGCTAAAGAACACCAGAAGCCCACAAAAGCTGGAAGAGGCAAGGGTGGAATTTTCTCTAGAGCTTTCTCTTCTTGAGAGAGGCCCTGGAATGTCTTGATTTGGAGCTTATAGCTTCCAGAACTGTGAGAGAATAGATGTCTATTGTCTAAAGCCACCCAGTTTATGGGAATTTGTTACAGCGGTCCTAAGGAAACAAACACAAAGTTTGGTCAGAGACTTTGGGAGAAATAGCAGTTAGTGTAGGCTGGCCATCCCTGAAGATCAGGCTGCTTTGGGGTCCAACTCCTTACTTCTCTCAGTTTCTTCTTTTCCCCTATTTTTAGATTCAGAGTTTTCCACCTGATTACCATAGGAACAAGAACTGGTGCTCTTGTGTTGCTTTTGTGCTTGGGGGTGAGTATGTGATAAGAGAAGGAAGAACAGGCACAGTGTGTGGGGTTCATCTGTGAGTTAGAAATTGCTTCGAATACAGAGGAATTTAAAGAAACAAAGGCTTAAGAACTAACCAGTTGTGGGGAAGGTTATTGCTTAACTGTAAAAATAAAGAAGGCCCATTTGCCATTGAGAGTGTCATTTGCACACAAAGAATTAATAAATTCCCCCCTAAGTGTCTTATAATCATGTTTGCACTGTTGATTTGCTTAGTAAATTATTTTGTAGAGATGATCTAAACTTCAGTCCCAGACTGATTAATTTAGTTGATTCTAAATTATTGACAATTTATTGTACACAAATGCAAATCATATATTTACTTTTATGCATGTACTCAACTTTATTATAGGTTATATAAATAGAATAAATTAATAGAAAATACCTTGAGACAAATAATTATATTCTTAGTAGATATACTGGTATATGGCTAGTCCAACAAGTCATTTTTCTGACCTGAAATTTTTGTAATCCATCTCTATCTTTACTGGAAATATATACCTCTAGTTACTAATTGGGATGCTTCTTGTTTTTTTAAATGTTGAATTTTTCTATTTCATATGTGCTCACATTGTCAGTGATTCCTTTAAAAAGCAGACATAATCTTAAGTAAATAAAAGTAATCAGAATATCCCTGGAAGAATCTAGACTTCTTTCTGTTTCACTGTAGTATTCTATGAACAGATATAAACATTTAGGGGCTACCTCTAAAATACAAATCATTCCTTGGTTTTATTTGAGGCACTAGGTTCAACTGTAGGAAGAGGGAATTCTGAAGTTCTTTCTCATGTTTTAATATCTCTTTGCAAGGAGAAAAGTCCAAATGAGTTTGTAATAGCATTATTATTATTACCTTTAACATATATCATGATGATGATTCTTTGCTCTTTATAGTAAAATAATTTTCATCATCTTTCTTCTTGCTTTTACTATTTTATTTTTTTGAGCTTGGCATTCCATTTGATTTTTTGACACATGACAATGTTTTAAGATTGGTTCTACTGGTACCATTGCTGAATTTAAAACTGAGCTCTATGAATTAAGATTATTTTTCATAGAGTGAATAATAGGTAGAAGATAGATAGATGGTAGGTAAAGTTGCATAGGAGCAGAGCCTCTTTTTTGATGGTCTAAGGTCTTTTTTCCCCCACTAAATTAGGTAATATAGTCTCTATTATGAGAATTGCTCATTAGCCACTCTGTTCACTTTATTGATTCAATTTATTTACTCAGTAAGACAAAGAAGACAAAATGCAGTACTATCTCATTGAATGTGCTTAATAAACCATGTGCTCATCTGTAGAACATGGGTCAAGGTCCATTAATCAATCTGAAAAATATTGATCAAGCCTCAGACTTCTCACTTTTTAAATAAACAATACAAGATGAGGTTTAGATATGTAGAGGTCTGTTGTTGGTGAGAGACTGTGAGACAAATGTCTTGTATCATTTGAAGTCAGGATCATCCAGGGAGCGACATAGTAGATTAAATAAAGACTGGCATTAGCTGCAAAAGAATTAGAAAATTTGATTTCTATAGATCAGATTTGGAAACGAGACTTTAAATAGTTGTGAAAAAAAGTTGTGCTCACTTTTATAGCTGCATTTCAAATATAAGAGTTCTTGAAACATCTTATAAAGCAACGAGACACTTGAGTACCTTAAATAAAATTTATTTTTGCAGAGAGGCCTATGAGTTTATTTGGACTTGTTAAATAACTCTACAGAGACAAACTCTGGGCATACTGGAGGTAAAGTGACTTCTGTTAGATACTTGCTTAAGGCTTCTAACGGGTAGATGATTGGCAGCTGTCTCAGGTTTTGCTGAGGCTGTGTTGGGTGGCAGGTAGATCAGAGCTAGGAGAATGTCTCAGGTTGCACTGAAGGTTCCCTTCAAAGGAGCAAGTCAAGGTAGCTTTTTTTCTCTTAAGGTGTTTTTTTTAATAATTTCTTTTTAATTTTTCAATTATAGTTGAGTTACGATATTATATTAGGTTCAGGTGTACAACATAGTGATTAGACATTTATATAATTTACGCAGTGATCACTCCAATAAAGATAGTACCCATCTGACACTATACACGGTTATTACAATATTATTGACTGTATTTCTTATATTACTTCTTTTTTAAATTTATTTATTTTAATTAGTTTCAAATATACAATACATTGGTTAGACATCTTATAGTTTCGTAAAACGACCCCCTAATTGCTCCCTCCCTCACTTGACCCTCCACATAGCCAACGTATTAATGCTAACTACGTTCCCTCTGCCATGCTCCCCATCCCTGTGACCATCCATCAACTACTAATTTATACTTCTTTAACCCTTCACTCATTCTCCCAGCCCCCTAAAACCCCCTCCTCTCTGTCTGTCACCAAATTGTCTATTATATTTTGAGTCTGTTTTTGATTAGTTTTTCCTTTTTGTTCCTTAGATACCGCATATAAGTGAAATCATATGGTATCTATCTTTTTTCTGTCTGACTTATTTCACTCAGCATAATAACCTCTAGGTCTATCCATGTCGTTGCAAAG
>NW_006436664.1:2995281-2997787 GCF_000325575.1 Pteropus alecto
ATCCCAGGTGATTTTTCCTTGCTGCTGCTCCTTGTTTCTGTCACAACTTTGATTTGGTCACCGGAGAGATGAACAGAGCCTCTATCATCTACATCATTTTTTTCTACCTCTTATATTACTTCTTAATTCCTTCCTCTTTTTCACTGCCCCCGCAACTCTCCTCCCATCTGACAACCATCAAAATTTTTTCTGTATCTATGAGTTTATTTCTGTTTTGTTTGTTTGTTTGTTTTGTTCTTTAGATTCCACATGTAGGTGAAATTATATGACATTTGTCTTTGTCTGACTTAACTTCAGCTCAGTGTCCTCTTGGTCTATCATTTGTTGCAGATGATAAGATTTCATTCTTTTTTTATTACTGAGTAATATTTCATTGTATATATTGTACATTGTATATGTACCACCTATTCTTTATCTATTCATCCATTGATGGACATCCAGGTTGCCTCCATATGTTGGTGATTGTAAATAATGCTGCATTGAATATATGGATTAACATGTCCCTTCGAAGTAATGTTTTCAGGTTGTTTGGATAAATACCCAGAAATGGGATTACTGGGTCTTTCTTTGTCTCTAGTTATAGCTTTTGTTTTAAAGTTTATTTTGTCTAAGTATTTCTACCTTAGGTTTGCTTGTTTCCATTTTTATGAAATATCTTTTTCTATCCCTTTACTCTCAGTCTATGTGTGTCTTTTGATCTGTAATGAGTCTCTTGTAGGCAGCATTTGTAGGGGTCTTATTTTCTTATTCATTTAGCCGCCTGATCTTCTAACTGGAGCATTTAATTTTTTTCATTTGACGTACTTGTTGCTAGATATGCAGTTATTGCCATTTTATTATTCATATTTTAATACATTTCCTCTTCTTCTTCCTCCTCCTCTTCCCTCCTCCTCCTTCCTCCTCCTTCCTCCTCTTTCCTCCTCCTCCCTCCTCCTCCCTCCTCCTTCCTCTTCCTTCCTCCTCCTTCTTCCTCCTTCTTCCTCCTTCTTCGCTTCCTCCTCTTTCCTCCTCTTCCTCCTTCTCCTCTTCAGCCTCATTTCTTGTAATATTGGTTTGGTGGTGATGAACTCCCTTACCTTTTTCTTGTCTGGGAAGCTCATTATCTGTCCTTTGATTCTAAATGATAGCTTTGCCAGGTACAGTAATCTTAGTTGTAGTTTCTTGCTTATCATCATTTTGAGTATTTCATGACTATCTCTTTTGTCCTGTAGAGTTTCTGTTGAGAAATCATCTGACAATCTTATTGGAGCTCCCTTGTAGATAACTAACTGCTTTTCTCTTGTTGCTTTTAATATTCTCTCTTTGTCTTTAACCCTTGGCATTTTAATGATGATGTGCCTTTGTGTGGCCCTCTTTGGGTTCATCACGTTTGGGACTCTCTGCACTTCCTGGGCTTGTATGTCTATTCTCTTTGCCAGGTTAGGGAAGTTTTCTGTCATTATTTCTTCAAATAATGATGATGCAAATGTTGGTACATTTGATGTTGTTCCTGAGGCCTCTTAAACTATCTTCAATTTTTTGGGATTCTTTTTTGTTGTTGCTATTCTCATCGGGTGTTTTCTGCTACCTTATCTTCCACTTTGCTGATTTGATCCTCTGCTTCATGTAATCTACTGTTGATTCCCTCTAAAGTATTCTTCATTTTAGTTATTGTATTCTTCATTTCTGAGTTTTTTTATGATTTCTGTCTCCATTTTTATGTTTCCTATGTCTTTGTTGAAGTTGTCCCTGAGATCATTGAGCATCCCTACAACCAGTGTTTTGAACTCTACATCTGGTAGATTGCTTGTCTCCATTGTGTTTAGTTCTTTTTCTGGAGCTTTGTTCTGTTCTTTCATTTAGGACATGTTTCTTTGTCTCCCCATTTTGGCTGCCTCCCTCTGTTTGTTTTCATGTATTAAGTAAGGCTGCTATGTCTCCTGGTCTTAGTAGAGTGGTCTTATGTAATAAGTGTCCTGTGGGGCCCAGCAGTGCAGTCTTCCCTGGTCACCTGAGCCGGATGCTTCAGGTATGTCCCTTGGATGGGTCATGTGTGCCCTCCTGTTGTAGCTGAGTCTTGGTTGCTGTTTGCACATTAATGGGAGGGACTGACTCTCAGGCTAATTGGTTGTGATGACTGGCTGTAACTACAGCGGAGGAGCTATTGTACAGGGGCTGACCCTATGGAGCAGGATTTGCTTTAGCAGGGCTCTGGTGCCTGCCCAGTCTGCTCTTTGTGTGTCTTGCTCATGGGTGGCCAGGTGGTTCTCTGGAGTGGTCCCAAGTGTGCCACCAGGTGTGCTAGCCCCAGGGCCTCCTGGGAGTGGCCCAGCTTCAGGCCAAGTTTAGCTGCAATCTACCTGGAGCCACTGGGCAAGAGTCATCAAGCAATCTGCAGAAGGCTGCCACCCATGCTGGGCTTGGAGGTGCCTCGAGAGGCCAAACTGCAAAACGAGGTTGCAGCTTGAGGCTGCTCAGCAAGAGGTACAGGGCACACTGAGGCCAGATTAGGCTTGTTTGGGTTTTG
>NW_006436664.1:2997849-3021255 GCF_000325575.1 Pteropus alecto
GTCAAGACAGGTCATTTGGAAGAGAAGCCTCTGGAAGTGGCTTGAGTGAGCCCATAGTTGGGTGGGACAGGGTTTCAGGGAATCGCCAGGGCAAGGCAACAAGTGTTAGCCAGGTTGATGGACTCTCAGAGATGGGACCATCTGTATCTGCACACTGGAAGTAGGGAGGGCTCAACGAAGGAACAATGGCCTCTGCCAGCACTTCTGTATGAGAGAAAGCTGTTCCTCCAGCTTTTACCCTGAAGCTACACAACTCAGTTTCTCCCTGTTTGTCTCTGGCCCCTTCTGAACAGCTGCCCCAGTGTTGAAGCTCAGAGTGAGTCTGTCAGTGAGTAAGTCTGTGTGGGCCTTTAAGGAGAATGTCTGTAATTCCAGCCGCCCTCTGTCTCACTCAGCCACAATCTCCACTGGTTTTCACAGCCAGAAGTTGTGGGGACTTCTCTTCCCAGCACTGGAACCCTGGGCTGGGGAGCCCTGTGTGGGGCCATGACCCCTCACTCTTCCAGAGGGAACTCCGCAGCCAAAATATCCCTCCGGGTTTTCAAACACTGCATGCAGCTGTGGGTCTTTCAAACACTGCATGTAGCCTTTTCTGTATCTCCATCCCCCCTACCAATCTTGGTGGCCTCCTCTGTGTAGCTCCAGTTGTAGGACTTTATTTTAGCTAGACTTTAGGCGACTCTTAGTGATGGTTGTTCTGTAGCTGAGTTGTAATTTTGATGCGGTTGTGAGAAGAGGCAAGCACAGAATACCTATTCTGCCTTCTTGACTGGAAGCTCCAGGGTAGCTTAACATCTATACTTATAGTCCAGACAGGCCAGACTCCTTATGTTCATTGTATTATCTGTGGTATTGCTCATTCTGCTTCCCTATCTTTAGTGGTCCATATGAGTGGGTCTCAGATCAGCATGAGCAAATTTAGGGAATTGTTAAAAATGCGAATTTTGGGGTGCCACCTCATATCTACTGAATCCAAAACTCTGCGGTAGGCCCAATCAGTGCTTTAAGAAGCCTTCCAGGTGGTTTTGATACATTCTAGAGTTTGAGAATCATGGAGCTGTACTATTTATTCTCTCTGCTTAATTTGCTTTTGAGGCCTGATTAAATCTTTCCCTTTTCTTAGAAGCTTCCCACATATATAAAATAGCATCTAACAAAATACCTAGTGTGTAAGAGTACTTGATAAATAGTTGTCCTATGCATGCTTTAAGTTCTTGTAGAATTTTTAAGAGAAAAGAGAATGTCTTATTCCCACTCTCTAGCAACCTCCCTGCCATGCTATTTCTGATTGCCTCTGCCCAGTACTAGATGTGCTCTAGTGTTTTTGGTCGTACAAAATTACAGGTGTTCCACAAATATCAGTAAGGCATAAAACCTGCCTTCAGGGAACCATAAGTAAAGTGTGACAGCTATATAGAAACAATTACACTACAGTGTGCAGGTAATCAGTTTATGATGATCATTCTTTCAAAATTTCTTAGCTAGTATGTATTACAATTACTTTTGTCCTTTTCCTCATAACTACTCATACTTCTATCTGATCACATGTTTCAAATTTTAGTTAAGAAAATATAACTCTAGTCATAATGAAGCTAATGAAAGAAGGGAAATTGGTAGGTAGAGAAAGAAATATGTTAATGGAATCAAATCCGTAAGCCAAAGACAAGACACTCAAACCATTCAGATATTTTGGTTTCAATGGAGGTAGGGCAGTAGATTTATAGTTTGGAGGGCAGTGAGATACTTCCAATTTAATAACAATTATTTAAGATAACGTGAGGTGTGGTGGGGTGGTAAAAGACTCTGGGTTGAAATCTTAAGTCTACTATATATTTGCTGTATGAACTTCAAGTTATTTAATTTTCTTGAACCACCTATAAAATGAAAACATTAACATTTAGGTCAGACTCTGTGAATTTTCCAAAATTTGACCTTTTTGAGCCACAAAAGCTGAAATTTCACATCATCCAAACTTATATTTTCCTCACAGAATTGTCATAAGGATTTAGTGAAGTCAGTATGTAGAATGCCCAGTATTTAGTGAGTGCTCAATAAATATTAGATCGAGTTTCCTTATATGAAAGTGCCTAATACACAGAGTTTGTGAATAAAACAGTCACATGAGACAGTCATTTTCACCATGTAAATCTAAAGCCAGTCCTTAATATTCTCACCCTAACAGCTACTTCCATGGCAAATAACTTTCTCCATCCTGATTATTGAAACATTTTCCAGAATATTCATAGTTTAGAAGGGGGGGGGTCTGTTTTTTTTTTTTTTTAATTCTATATTTACTACTTTTATGGGCATTAGAAAAGTATTATCTTTTATGCATATTTTCATTAAAGTATTCATCACATAGTGTTTTTACTTGTCTTGAAATGGATTTATAAATGTTTATAATGCTCCTATTGCGCTTTGCTTTAAGCATGGAGAAAAACAGCTTCAGTCTTTAGTATATTAAAGAACATTATTCATGTTTTTGTTTAGGCTCTCCTAAACATCACAAAGCCTGAGAAATGACTGGAGAATGGTTTTAACTCCTCATTAACAGTTATGTTTCCACTAAGGGGCATCTCTGATAGGCTGGGTAAATCAAATTTATGTAAGTGGCGCATATTCCATATTGAAATTTGGTCCCTAAATACCAGCTAATAATGAAGAGTAGTCAGTTTTCAAGGAGCAGACAAGAAGCAGTGATAATGCTATATAGAAAACAATGTCAAAATCAATGACTAGCTGCACATTTAGAAAAGAAGGCAAAAAGAGAACTGGACATGTTGCAGATTTTTGTTCAGTAAGAAAACAGACATTGTGGCATTATTTTCCTTGGGTGTCAGCATTGATCAAGGGTGCTGGAAAAGCTCATTTCCATCTGGAATATTTTATCTTAAAGTTAGGGTTGTGTTAGATTTTCCACAGCTCAGAGAAATATCTAGTTCTAGATAAAACAAACAAACAAACAAACAAACAAACCCAAAAAACAACAACAAAAAAACTCATGTAACTTTTGACAGTTGCCAGCAAAAAACATTTAGAGTATGTCATGCTCGCCAGTGGTTCATTAATAGTAGTTCTTTTTTTTCAAATCTTTCCTTGATCGGTCAGTTTAAAAAATGTTGTTGTCAAAGAAGGAAGATATGTAGTATCTTCATGCCTATCTCTCTTCTGATTGATCTTTATTCCCCAGATGGAAGTTGCAAAAGAGTCTCTGTGATTGAGAAACATGGCTTTTTGGAATGACACTCTTTGAAAATTTTATTTTACTTCCAACCAGAAGAAGGTAGAAGGTGAGGGTGTGGTAGAAAGAGCATAAAACCTACTGAGGTAGCCTCAGTGATTCTTACTGATCTCACTGGTAAAATAAGGGGATTTGAATTATATTGTGAATATATAAATAAATATTTTATAAACTCTTTGCTGGCTTCAACAGTTCACATTATAATCTAACTCCATTTTATGGTAAAGGAAAAAGAAACATTGCTCTTCTCAGTTTTCTCGCTCTGAAGACATCACTATTTCTTTTAGCAGCTGAAGATGCCCTCACCATAAAAAAAAAAAAAAAGTTTACAACTTGACTCCAACCAGAAAACATAGAGTAAAAAGAGTACTAGATTTTATGTTCCTTTAGTATTCTCAGTACCTGACACATAAAAAAGTACCTGTTAAAATTTTGCTGAAGAAGTCAAATGGGAAGTCAGAAAATCTGGGTTCTGTTGTTGGAATAAACTCATCGTGTACTTAGCCAGGTCACTAGAGGTGCCTGGGCACCATGGTGAGGAGGCTGTCCCAAAGTGCCCACTAAGATCTTTTTTAGCTTTAAACTTTAAACTTCTGTGAAGCTGGACTCCAAAACAAATTGCTTTCTGAAAGCACTGTTTACACTTTTTATCAACTCACATTTTGAACATTTATGAAATGGAAAACAATTATGTTTTAGTATGAAAGTTTAAAGTGGTTTCTATAAGAGCATCAATAGGGTTAATCAGATTAACACTCTCCTGGAATTTCACTTGAGGACCTTGGTTTGTTTCCTTGTTGAGAAGGAGAGCTGGTGCATGGGAGGGAGAAAGGAAGGTAGGAGAAAGAAGGGGTAAAATATAGTGGTGCTGAGCATAGGGCAGTTTGGAAACTAAGAAGCATGAAGGCAGACCCTGGGCCCAGGGTGGGAGGAAAGATTGGAGAGATGAGTAGGATACTTCTGTTGCTTTTGGCCAGGTTACATTCACTCTAAGGCCTAGTGCTATGTGCCACATGTGTACATGGCTGGTTACTCTTTCCAGTGAGTCTGTGGCCATTCATTTTAGCAGTTGTGGTCTAGCTGTTTACACTTTCTGGATTTAATCCCAATTCTTTGGGTGCTTTCTTAACCTCATTGTGCTTGAATATCTTCATCTTTAAACTGGGGATAATAATGGAGATTGCACGACAATCCATGCAAAGTTCTGAGATCAGCGTGCAGTGAATATTAGCTACCAATATTAATAAACATAAAACATTAACTATTATATATTTATTTCTACTACTACTACTACTACTACTACTACTACTACTACTACTACTACCACCACCACCACCCCTTCATTAGAAGTGATAGGACAGCTAATTGCTTAAATAGGGAACAAATGGAGTGTTGAGAAGGTAATTCCTACTATGATCACCAAAAACTCCTCCCCAAAAGCCTTTTTTCCCCGCCCCATATGACTCATTTAACTTATAGCAACTTTATTCTCTTGGGTAAAGCATTGCCTTCTTGCTGCAGTTGCTGTAGTGCTCTTTTAAAATGGAAATACTCACTGGAGGCAGCATTTTAAGTTTCTAAAATCTCATCATTAAATAATACTTAAATTCTTCTTTCTCTATGACAGGAGGCAGGGAGGAAGTAGGGAGAGAAAAGGTGGAAAAGGGACATTTTAATAGTAGAATTAACAAGATTCACTGATAGATTAGATGTGGGGTGGGAAGAGTCAAGGTTATCTAAGATTTTTATTCTGAGGAAGTGGAAGTTTATAATTACTGAAATAGAAGACTATTAGAAACAAGTGATTTCTGGGGAAAGGCCAAGAGTTTGCCTTTAGACAGGTTAAATTTTAGATCCTGGAGAGACATCCAATGGAGATATTGAGGTAGAGGGTAGGGCATATGGATGTGGAGTACAGGGGAGAGGTCTGGGGTGCAAACGTAAATTTGGGAGTCATTGTTTCTTGTGGATGGTATTTGAGGCCATGAAACTGGATAGGATCACCAATGGAGTGAGGATAGATTAAAAAAAAAGGGGACGCCTAAGAAGGCTGAGGCATCCCATTGTTCAGTAGTTGTGAGGATTTAGAAGAAACAGCAAAGGAGATTTTGAAGAAGTGTCCGTGGATGTAGGGGGGAAGCCAGGAATGTGTGGTTCTTGGAGTCAAGTGAAGAAAATGTTTCGGAAGAAGGAGTAATCAACTATATCAAACTCTGCTGATAGTTCAGGTAAGATGAAAACTAAGAATGGCTGAGAGGATTCAGCAACATACAGGTCAAGAGGGAAAAGGTGGTGAGGATAAAGGTAGGATTTGGAGTGAGTTCCAGAGAAAATGGGAGAAGATGAATTGGAAACAGCAAGTATACTCACCTCTTTAGAGGTATTTTCCTGCAAAGGGTAGAAAAGCAATAAAATGATAGGTAGTTTGAGAGGGAAGTAGTATAAGAGATGGGGTGAGAGTGTCTATTTAAGATCAAGAAATGATAGTATGTTTGTGTACAAAAAGAAAAGAAATAGTGGAGAAGAAAGAATTGGAGAGATAAGAAAGAATTCCTAAAGAAATGTCCCTGAGTAGGTAAGAGGGATGGGATTGAGTGAACAAGTAGAAGACTGGCTTTGATACAAGTAAGGACAGTTCGTCTATAAAGGTGACAGAAAGTAAGGCAGGGCTGGAAGTAATGGTTGGGAAGACGTGGTGAAATTCTGTAATTCTTTTTTGATTGTTTCTATTTTCTCAGTAGGAACCAAGATTATCTTTTCTTAATCTGATGAGAGTGAAGGAGAGGAGGTGATGCAGGTTTGAGATGGGGAATATAGTCATCTGGAGAGTGAATAATCTGGGAAATGCAATACGGTTCCTGGGTGAAACTATGGACTCATTTGAGGTTATTGATTATGAGCTTAAAAAGAGACCAGTCAGTATTTTGAGCATTTTATATAGTTTATACAAATTTAGTTACTTAGGTGCAGGTGAGCAGTAGATGGAAACTTAGTTCTAAGCAGGGTTGGATTTTGCCAAACAGATACAGCAAAATGACAGAAGACCGGGAGAGAACTAATAGCGTATTTACCACAGTGATTATAATGTTAAACCTTGGAATATGGTCTGGATATATTGGGAAGTGAGGATATGAAAGGAGTCAGGAACAGAGAAAGGTGGAAGACCAATGAATTGTAGGAGCCGGTCAGGTTATCATCAACAAACTACTATTGAATAGCTACTTTGGCTAGGTAGCTGCTCTGCTGATGCCCTGTGAATATGAAGCTAGAAGAAATTCCGAGTCCCTACCCAAGGAATTTTCAATCTAAGGTATCCCTGGTCAGATATTTTCCCCTTCCATCTCCGCTCCCCTGTCTTTTGTCCCTGAAAAAATATGATGGAAATGTTGAAGAAGAAAATTTTAGATATACCAAAGCAACCTTTCCAGAAATTCGTTGATTCCAAAAAGTAAGTACTAAGTACTTACTATATACCAGCAATTTGTTAGGCTCTGATATTCAGAGAGGGGAAGCTCTCGAGAAGCCCTCATTATTAAATGAGACAATGTGAGAGGAGCAGGCGAATCTGATTGGGGACATCAGGGGAGGTTTTCAGATGAAGGCACTCAAGTTGAGCCATGGAAGCTGACTAAAATTTATACTTGTGGATAAGAGAGAGAGCAGGTCCATTCTGCTTCTTTCTCTTGTTTGGATTAGTGGAGGGCCTCTCCTATCTACAGTCATTTTCATTCCCTGTGCTCTGTAGTTCATTCCGCTCATCTTCCCGAGGACTTATTGATGAACTTGTGCTCTCTCAAATGCAAGTTTCTGCCTCTAAAAAATAAACAGTTTTAATAATATTTATTATAAATGATATTAAAGTAATATGGTTTGTTCATAAACTTCTCAGCTGTGTTTCTCAGTTTTTCCTTTTTATTAGCAGTGTGTGAACTTTATATCTGCTCATTATCATTTTTTGATGTTATCTCAAATGAAAACAAACTACTTTAGCAAGACAGCATCCTAGAGCTGCTACAGCACTTGGATACCATTTACATACCAACAAATAGTTGAAGAAGAGTAAAGCCCTTTATAACCTTACTTCCTGCCTAAATAAAAGTTTATGTCACATGCTTTAATTTTGAATTGTTCTGGAATCAGTCACTATCTGAACAGTCTTTTTAAAAAAATATAATAGCCCTCTGTATACTTTTCGGACATGAAAAATCTGAATAAAAAGATATTTTACAGTGAGAGATTAGCTGGGACTGGTATCATGTCTCTTAAATCCACCTTTGATCCCACAGACAGGAGTTCATCTCTATCCTGGTAGGGGAAGAAGTTCTTTGGATCCTAACCCATTTAGATGCCGCTATGGAACTTCCATTTTATTCTACTCTAGGCATAGGCGGAGGTGACACTAAAGTTTACTTAGAACAAACAAACAAACAAACAAAAAAACGAATGTGAAACAGATGTGAATAAGCTCTCAACTCCAATATTCTTTGAAGGAGAAAATACATTTTCCCTGCTAGAAGATGTTATTAAGAGATTAAATAAATTCAAAAAGTATATTTCTTTTGGTAAAATATTCTACATTGTTTCTAAAAGAAATATATGCATTTGTATTATGCATTATAGAAAAATAGATGGTACAACTAGCTCTGGATGGATATTTGATCATTCTTTTCCAGCTACATAAAACTCTATAAATTAGTGACAAGCAGATGGTGTCTCATTCAATGCAGAGCCTTAAACACAGCCTGTGAGCCTTTGAATAATCTGTTTTTGCATCTAAGTGAAAAAATTTTAAGCTCAGCCTTTTCCCCTTTTTTCTTTTTTTTTGCATAGACACATTAGTAGGCTGTATTAACTCTAAAAATAAAATTGATTTCTATCTCTATACTTGAAAAATGCTCACTTTGTGAATAAGGATATAAATTTCACACTGTGGATTTGAAATCACAATAGACATCATAGATGTCAGAATTTGAAATATGGAGTCAATATTGAATATGTCTACAATGGACACAGGCAACTTGATTATTGCAGAAACTTATTCAGGCGAGTATTTTACAGGGGTGTGTATGTCGGGGTCAGGCCCATTCAGGATGACTTACTTATTACCTGATTTCTTACTCCTCTGCCAACCTTTGCACAGATAGTGCTTAGCACCAAGTTCATCCAGAAGGAATTTCATTAAATTTGTTAAATGATTGAAAATAATTTATTTTCGTTAAATTTGATATTACATTTGCACTTTTGGTGCATTGGATTTTTATAGCCATTCTCCTAGTGCATCATGAAACATGCTTATGTTTAAATTATTTATGATGACTGCACAGCTTCAAATTTCTAAGAGAATTCTATTTTGATGTAATGCAGTCTTTTAACAAAAGTGTCAGTTCTAAGCATTTCTAAGTATAGTTTTGATTTCATAATTCTGTAAGCCTTTACTTATAAATACATTAGCAAAAAAATAATTCCTGACATGCTTCAGTGTTAATGAAGGACCCAGAATGATATTCAGATCAATAGCACTGGGTCTATTTCACACTAATAGTCTGCTCAGGCTGCCATAACAAAATACTATAGATGGGGTGTCTTAATAACAAGTCCAAGATCAAGGTGCTGGGCAGTTTAGTTCCTAGTGAGGACTCTCTTCCTGCCTTTCAGCACCTGTGTCCTCACATTTTCTCAGTGTACACACACACACACACACACACACACACACACACACACACACACAACACATGCATGCACAGTGGGAGTGGGGGGAGAGAGCAGCATGAGAGCTCGTGTGCTAATCCCACCATAAAGGACCAACCTTCATGGCCTCTTCCAATCCTAATCATCTCTCAAAGGTCTTATCTTTAAATATCATCACATTGCGGGGCTAGTGCTTCACCATGGTTTTTTTTGGGGCGGGGGAGGATTGCAAACATTCAGTCCATAACACATGCACAGCTCATTTCTTGTTTATTGTTGCTTATCTATAGCCATATCACCACTCCGTCAAGTCAGCTTCTTTTGCCACTGACATTCTTGCTGATCCAAAAGGTGAGCTAAGAGAAACAACAACAAAAAAATATTATTGGTGAGTGAGGAGAATTAAATAAAAACGTAGTGGTGGAACGCATTAAGTTAGATCACTGTTGGGAGTAGGACTGATGAAGCGGTCAGAATGTTATTATTTTAACCCTTGGAAAAAAATTTAAAGTAAAATCCAAAAGCATATGAGGCTTAGTCAGACAAAGAATGGCAGTCAGTATGCTGAAGTGGTATCGTGATGCTTGCCAAGGGGCTTCTGGAGCATCCTGGCTGATGACACTGAAGCAGACACCAGCCTCAAGTATGGAAGGTCACGGATACCTACAGGGTTTCTCTGGGGTATATCAGAGATGTATGGGGCCTGAGGGCTAAGAGGTGTCTGTTCCTGTTGCCAGGGGGTATCTGCCCCTGAAGGATCCCAAGTCCGTATCTCTGTGTGGTTATTCACTGGTTATAATAGCCACAATACTCCTGTAACTGTTCTGTTTAAATAGTCTGGGCAAATGAAGCCAGAGAACATTCTTCTTAAACCCCTCCAATCATGTCACTCTGTTGGGATGTGGAGATAACTCATTAGCTGAGATTTCCTACCTTGACTCTGTAGTGATGACAAGGACATTGAGATCCTAGAGTGTGGGAAATAGTACATGTTACTTTAATATGATAATATAGTTAGTGAGTCAATGTTTCCACTAGATAAAACCTCTAGAAACCTGTGTCAGTCCTAATAGTTCCTCTAGACCTAAGAGGACACCAGAAAACATTTCTAATGCACTTTGTCAATCAAGATTTGAGTTTTCTTTCCCCAAAATATCATTTGTGCGTTATGGCACCAGAGACAGGCCAAACTTAAGACAAGAATCAAAGATTTAAGTTAGTGAGTCCTACCCTTGTGATATTTCCTAGAGCTGGTCTTTTTCTACTTGGTCATTCTGTTTCCGGAATTTAAAGCCTGCAGTGGAGGTTAGAAAAAGCTCCTGATAATTTAGCTACTGTGCTATTATCCACACTAATAATTACCTCCGTTAATGAGAGAGTCTTTGGCTCAGGAATCATGTATTATTCACCAGTGTATCTTAAGCATTTAGCATTTTAATGAATGGAATAATTATGGGTGAACTAGATTTTTCTAAAAACAGAGGCAAGATGGGTATTAAGAAGAAAGTTACCATATTCATAATGTATTCCTGCCTCAGATGAATGAAAAAACCGACCCTTTCAAAACTGAATTGGTGGTGTGCCAGGCTCACATCAAAGTTTCAGTGAGAAGGTTGTTTCCCCCTCTCATTTCTCTTTAGTTTGCTGGAACAGGATGATTCTAATAATAGTAACAGAAACCATATGTTGCAAGCTAATTAGAGTTTAAGAATTGTGATATATACTTTAATTTACACTAAAAATAATACTAGCAATAGCTAATATTTTTTGAGCACTTACTATGTGCCAGGCACTAAATGCTTTATATATAACAATTACTTAAACTATGTCAATCCCACATTGCTGATAAGGAAACTAAGGCACAGAGGGGAGGGCATGGACCCAAGATCACTCAGCTGGTAGGTGTGGAGTCAGATAATAAACTTTGGCCTAAGTGCTGGTTCTTAACCCTTTTTCAGTGTTATTTTCTGTGTGCTATGCTACCTTCAAGGCTGCCACTGCCCTTTTGGTGCTTTTGTACAAATTTAGAAAAAAGTGCATCTTCTTTAATAAAAAAAGTTACAAACATAAAGCCGTTCTTTAGGAGTTATGCCAATTGAATTATTAAACATAAAATAATAGATGTCTTGAATTCTTAATCAAACTTTGGAAAAATAGCCAGTGGGATATAAAAATTTATATCTTTCTTTCACAGAAATTAAATTACTTATGGCTGATTGAATGCTTACTTTCTCCAATATCTCTTCTTCTATAGAAATGATCCCTAGACTTGTACGACATCTCTTTTGTGACATTTTAGACCTTAAGGAGTTTATACATTTTAATTTTGAAGAAGATATTTTCTCCACTGGTGACTAATATTGGGAAAGTTAAATATGTCCTGAGAGCTATAAAAATATTTGGACATGTCTGATAAATTGTTGCTGAAACCACACACACACACACACACACTTGATTTTAGAATATATAATAGCTTTTAAAGCAAAGTCTGACCATACTATAAAGCTGTTATAAAGCATTTTAGAAAAATTATGGTAAGAACATTTAACATGAGATCTGCCCTCAACAAATTTTTAAATGTACAAATACAGTATTGTTTATGATAGGCACGAGGTTGTGCAGCAGATCTCCAGAGCTTAATCATCTCGCATAATCGAAACTTTATGCCTGTTGAGTAGCAATCCCCTCTCTCCCCTTATCTCAGTCCCCAGCAACCACCATTCTACTCTCTGTCTCTATGCATTTCACTATTTTGGATGCTTCATATACATGGGATGATGCAGTATTTGTCCTTCCATGAAATAACACTTAGCATAGTGTCCTCAAGTTTCATCCATGTTGTCTCGAAAGGCAGGATTTCCTTCTTTTTTAAGACTGAATTCATATACCACATTTTCTTTATTCATTCGTCCATTGGTGGACATTTAAATTGTTGTCACATCTTGATTATTGTTAATAATGCTGCAATGAACATGAAAGTGCAACTATTTCTTCTAGATGTAGATTTCAATTTTTTTTGGATAAATACTCAAGCAGGATTGCTGGTTTATATTGTAGTTCTGCTTTTAAGTTTTTGAGAAATCTCCATACCATTTTTCATAGCAACCACACCATTTTACATGCCCACCAACAGTGTATGTAGATTCCAGTGTCTCCACATTTTCACCAGCACTTATCTAATTTTTGGTAATGACCATCCTGACAAGTGTGAGGTAGTATTTCTTTGTGGTTTTGGTTTGCTTTTCTTTGACGATTAGTGATGTTGAGCATGAAAAGATGTACAACATTACTAATCACCAGGGAAATATAATATCTTAATGAGAGATATAATTGATTTTTAAAAATCGACTTAAAGTTATTGATATCACGAAGCTACCATATTCCTTACTATGGTCATCAATCAATATAAATTATATATTTTCCCAAAGTTACAGTAATTCACATTCATCATAATTTTCAAATTATATATGTCATCTGGAGGAGTACTTCTCAAATTATAGTATGCATCTGAATCCTTTGGAGATCACGTTAAAATGCAAATTCTAATTCAGTAAGTCTGGTGGGGCCTGAGATACTACAACTCTAAGAATCTCCCAGGTAACTAGTTTTTAGTTGATTTGACTAGTCCATGGACTATACTTTGATTAGTAAATATCTAGAACAATGGAAAGGTCATGATATTCTCTATTATAATAGCCTTTTAAAGATAACATTGTTATATTCAATATAAGAAAAATTGATTTTGAAATTTAGTTTTGGATCATAGCTGACTAATAGTGAGTATTGTGAGTGAAATAAAATTTCCTCTTTTTTTCTGGCAATTCAGTGTTGGAGAAGTTGATGTCAGAGTCAAGAAACTGAAATTGGTTCAATATCAATGATATAATATTAGTAAGCAGTATTGCTTCATGTTTCTTCAAAGAATTTATTTCTTTTGATTCTTTAAAGGACATTTATGACTGAATTTTGGTTCCCACACATTTTGTATATAGCATTAAATAATGTCTTTTGTAGCAGGAGGCTGCAATATTTATAGGAGTTTATTTTTGTACTGCCAGAATTTCCATAACAAAAAAAATCAAATGCCATGTTACATGAATGATTACATAGTAATCTATAATTGTGTCTAATACTTACTTTGTATGTTATTACTGGGAAATAAAGATTTGTTGTTACATAATGATTTATGTTATCAAGAAAGTATTTACAGGTTTAAGTTATCTGACTAATACTACTCTGATACAGCAAACAAATAGCAGATGTTATGACCTGCACTATATACGGCATCACATTTAACCTGTGCATTAAAACCAGTAGAAGACTTTTTGGCTCACACTTTTCAGATACTTACCTCTTAATATACTAGTGAGAAATGTAATTCCTTGTGAGAAACACAAGTTATTTTAGATGTTTGACTGACAAGGTCTTGATTATCAGACTTCTGTGTCCTCTTTGTCCGGGAGTTGTTGCAATATTCTGATTTTGTTAGAACAAGATATAGTACTACTATCTGCTAGAAAATTGTCATAATAAGTGGACAAAGTACCTGTTTTTGGAGTTAATAAATTATGATAAAAATACGACAGTGATTTAAAATGATAAAGCTATCTATGATATGAGTGTTGTCTTCTGAATATGGAGCCCTTGTGTAGTGCATAAATGAACAACCCTCTGTGGTAGTCCTGGCTGCCTCCTTCTGCCTATTTCCTTCAGGGCTATTTTCTCATGGTGTCCCATATCAGAACCACAGTTTTACTGGTTTCATTTCACCTGGCATTTCCACTCTACAAGTTAACCCCCAAAAGTCAGTTGTAGAGAACTAGATAGGACACTTGAATATAATGTAGTCACCACAAGCAGCAGTGCTAAGATCCATTTGGTTTCTATATGGAGCCCTCGTGGAGAGAGAGTTGATGTTTGTAGGTCAGCTTCTGAAGAGTAAGAAGGGGGATATATGAAGGTCTTTGCATTTGACAGCCAACTCATAGGTAGCAGACAGGGAACTTGTGTCTCATCCAATCACATGAGCAGATCCTACCACCTACCAGTACTCCATACAAAGGAAGTCAGTTGTAGAGTTTTTCTTTGCCTGAGGGCCACAACACCTAAACAAGTAGGCCACATTCGGTCTTAATTTCCATGTAACCTTGACTAGAAATTCATGTACATAACACAAGTGTTATGTTTGGAAAGGACCTGTGGAATCACCTAGTCCAACCTCCTTTCCAGAAAGGAATCTCCTTTCCAGCTTCCCTGACCATCTGCCTTCTGAGTGTTTCCAGTGATGACCTGCACAGTGGTCCACTTCCTTTTAGCCTATTTCAAGAGTCCAGGTCTAATTACTGGAAATCTTTATGTATTAGGTTATCTTAATTATCAATAAATCAATTACAAGTTTCTTGATAATTTCATTTGTTAAAATTATTTTTTTCTGGAACAGCACAGAATTTGATATTCTTCAAACATATTTATCAAAGCTGAATTTAAAGTCCACATATAGCTATAAAGAAAGGTATAGAGGCAGAATATAGGATTACAGAATTGGGAGAAATTATATAATAATTTATATTTTCTTCATTTATATCTTCCCCCACAGATGTTTAAGTATAGTATTCTCCTTGTGCACTTTAAATATCCAAAGAAAATGTCTTCTAGCATGTAAGATAACAGCTGAATTGCTATCCAAATGCCACTGAAAATAAAGGCTCTGTAGAATGTAACTGATTTTATAGAAATGTTCAAGTTCATTTAGTCTAATTAGCAGTAAAGACAATTAATATACACTGAATGCAGTGGATATTCATGGAATAATTAAGCAATTGTCTTCGGGGATTCCTCGTTGCAGATTTCTTTTCCAATTTGCCATGCCCTGTCCAAAGCTGCCTTTCTCCCTTCTTCTTTTGATTTCTGTTTTCACTTGAGATCAATAAAGATCCAGGCAGAATTTAAATTGTAAGGAGTCTTGAGGGAACTCTAACTCTATCCTTTCTTCTTCCCTTTTAACAAGGCCCATTTCTTTTTTTTCATGGAAGATTTGGGTTTAGTTTGAATATGTCGTGATTGTTGTGGTTCTACCGGAATGCTAACAAGAGTGAAATGAGGGTGCATGCTGGCTTCAGTTTTAGTGGTGAGCTGCACGTGGGTGGCTATGCCGCTGTGCACTGCTATGTGCTGAGTGGCTATATGATAATTGAGGGGTATCCTTGGTGGGAAGTATTATTGCCAAAGAGTGTAAAAAAGGAATAATGTATCCTACTAATGGCTGATGCCAACATGGTTTTGTAGGACAAGTGGATGTGCTTAGAGCAAGAGGGCACAGAGATCCAGGCCTGAGGTGCTATAATTAACTTGCCCCAAAAGTTTAATCTACCTCTCAAATGCATAATCCAGGATAATTCTCATGAGACATTTAGTAGGAAAGTTGGAATCATAGTGTAAGGAAATACTCATGGTTCTACTTTTTCTTTGATATTTCCTTTCAGCTCTCTGTGCCTATATATGGAAGCAAAATAAATATTAAGTGAATGTCTATAGAGGATTCTTTAAGGAGATGATCATGCTAAGAGAAAATCCCTACCTTCTAGTGATTTATAATCAAATTGAGAAACAAAGGATGAATTATATACAAAAACTTATTCAGGCTCAATATTTTTTCTGATAAAGCATAAAAAAGTGTGTAGGTGAGGGGAACTACACTAAAGAAAGTTTTATGTGCTTTACAATATATTTCAAATAATCTCAATTTTAAATATTGGGTCGCATAAACTCCATAAATTACCTAAATGTTCTGATGATGCCAGTTTTCTTTTAACCTTCAAACTCTGTTTTTCAGATGATCTTTTTCTCCTGAACTCTTGCCAGAACCTAATCAGATCATATATTCTTGTTTATAGGTAGAAAATTCTGATCACTATTAGTTCTAGTTTTAGCTTTTATACCAACTCGAGTGTGACCTTGAAAAATCTTCTTTAGTTCTATATTTATTGGCTTCCTAATCTGTAAAATAAACTGCTTGATATGGTTTATCTCTGAAGTACTTTGGGGTTCTAAAATGATTCTGATATTTAGGTATAGGTTAAACCCTTTTGGTCTTAGAGATTTCTTCATGGTGTCTATTCCTGATAATGCCAAATCTTGGACATGCATTTTTTTTCTTAAAAATGTTTTTTTTAACTAGAAAAGTAATTTATGTTAGACATAGAAAAATAAGAAAATTTAATGAGTGAAAAAGGCCCAAATGCCAGAATAACTGGGTAATCATATATGCTTCTCCTCCCACCTGTGCCTCATTCCAGTTCAGCCCAGGTAAGAGTCATGGTAATTGTGATGTGTCTGCACTTCCGAGGGGCTATCACCACACATGTATCATTATCGCGGGGCCTGTCGGTTGCCTGACCGGTGAGGGATCCAGAATCACATCCTTGAAGAGTTTACTTTCTAGGACCATTTCTTGTAATCTCATTAATTTTCTTTATTGTTTTCCTGTTTTCTAAGTCGTTGATTTCTGCTTTCACTTTTCTTCCTTCCTTCCTTCTGCTTTCTTTGGGTTTAATTTGCTCATTTTTTTTTTATAGTTTATTAATGTGGAAGCTTATATCATGGGTTTACATGCATCCCACAAATTTGGATATGTTATATTTTTGAAATTTTCACAGTTCAAAATATGTTGTTTAATATCCAAATATTAAACAACAATTAAGTTTTTGTTATTAGAATTCTTAGTTTAATTCTGTTGTAGTCAGAAAAATACTTTGTACGTTTCAATCTTTTTCTGTATATCAAAATGTTATGATAAAGAATATTGTTATTCTTTGTGAAAGACTTGTGGGCCATTAAAGAGAATGTTAATCTGTTGTTTTTGGGTGTAGTTTTCTATAAATGTCAATTAAGTCAAGTTGGCTTATAGTGGAATTCAAGTCTTTTATATCCTTACTCATTTGCTGTTTTATTCTACTGAAAGATGAGTACTGAAATTCTCAGTTATAATTTTGAATTTATCTCTTTCTCCATGCTATTCTATCCATTTTTGCTTCATGCATTTTAAAGCTCTGTTATTAGATGCATAAGCATTTAAGACTTTCTATCCTCTTAATAAATTGAGCTCCTTATTATCACAAAAGAAACCTATTTATCCCTGGTAATATTTTCTTTTCTGAAATTCACTTTTTCTGATAGTACTATAGTCATGCCACTTTTCTCATGACTAATTTTCACATGTTATATCTTTCCATCACTTTAACTTTAACCTATTAGTTTTTAATATTTAAAGTGGGTTTCTTATAGATATCATATAGTTGGGGCTTCATTTTCTATCTAATTTGGCAAGTTTTGCATTTTGATTGTGTTTAGACCATTTACATTTACTATAATTAGTGATATGGCTGGGTTTAAAACTACCACTTTGCTACTTGTTTTTTGTTTGTCTCCTCTGCTCTTTGTTCCTTTTTTCCTTTTTTTATGATTTCCTTTGGATTACTTGAATATTAAAAAAATTCCATTTTATTTTTAATAATAGTTCCTTAGCTATTTCTGTTTTATTTTTATCTTTTAGTTGTTCTTATAGAGATTACAATTACATCTTTAATTTTTCGCAGTCTATTTTCAAATACTATTATAACATTTCCCTTCTATTGTTAAGACCCTTACGAAAATATACTTCCGTTTCTTCCCACCCATCCTTGCTACCATTACTTTTATATTGGCTATAAACCACATAATCTCAGGTTGTTATTTTGCTTTAAAATGTCAGTGATCTTTTAAAGAGATTTAAAAATGGATAAAGTATGTTTTTGTTTATTCACATGTTTACCATTTAGTACTCTTTATTCTTTCGCATAGAGTGAAATTTTCCTCTGGTATAATTTTCCTTCTGCTTAAAGACATGTCTTTAACTGTTTGTTTGTTTTTGCAGTACAGGTGCTAGGGATAAATTCAACTTTTATTTTTCTGAAAAAGGCTTTATTTATCTTTCTTTTTGTTAGATTTTTTTTTTTTTTTTTCTGGCTGAAGAATTCTAGGAGACAATTTTTTTCTTTTAGTAGTATAATGTCTCTCCATTGTCTTCTGGTTTGAATAGTTTTTGATAAGTATGCCGTCATTTCAATCCTTGCTCCTTTATATATAATGCGTCTTTTTTCCTCCTGACTGTTTTTATGATCTTATCAATGGTTGTTTTGCAATTTAATTTTGATATGCCTTGTCATTGTTTTATTTATATTTCTTTTGATTGGCATTCATTGAACTTGGATCTATGGATATGAGGCAGGACAGGGCAAATTTCGCCTGAGTGGGCCTGCACCGAGAGAGAGGGTTCTTTTAGCACAAGAAAGAATTCAAATGCAGCCAAAGTTAGAGTCAAAAGGAAAGTTTATTAGAGAAGGGGAAAAGCAAAGACAAGAGAAAACCAAGACAAGAAGCCAAGACAAGAAAAAAAGCCCTGAGGGTGGGGGAATCCAGTTTATATACTGTTCTTAGTTTCTGTGAATTATAGCTTAAAAACATTACTCATTTTCCTTTGATATGAACATACAGTGAGAAAGGATAAGTGTATGTAGTGTGAAAAGGTAAGAATATGTAGTGTGAAAGGCCTGCTGGCAATTGGCAATTCTTAGCCTTTGATCCATAGGTTCCCTCTGATTTTAACCATAGGGAGTGAATGATTTTATTTTGTGTTCTGTGGGGCTCAAAGACTGTTTTCCCTTCACAGTATGAGAAAAATGGTTTGCTAACAATCCCAGCAGAAATCTTCCTTTGTTCTGCAGGTTTCCTGTAGATTGGCTGCAGGGCTGGTCAGCTTATTGCAGTCTCTGAATATAGCTTGATTTAACATTTTAGTTCTCTTGCCTCCTACCTACATCAGATTTGTATATTATTTCATAAAATTTCAAAGAGACCATTATTTATTTAAAGTTTTTTCTGTTCACTGTCTCTCTTCTCTTGTACCACTACATATGTTAGAATGCCTGATATTGTTCCACAGATTTTTTTTTTTAGTTTTTTTATGTTCATTTTAGTTTCTATGACTATGTCCTCAGATCTGCTGATCTTTTTTTTCTTTTGCAGTACCTAATATGATGTTGATTTCATCTAGTGTATTTTAAATTTTAAATATATTTTTTATAGTTTGGTCTGGGTCTTTTTTTTCCCCATATCTTCCATTTTTCTCCTTGGCATGCCTATATTTTTTCTCCCTTCTTGAAATATGAAGCATTTTTAACATCCTGGTCCACTAGTTCTTTTGTTTCTGTTACTGAGTTTGTTACTATTGATTGACATTTCATCTTGTTATATATTATAGTTTCCTGCTTTTTGCAGTCCTGGCAATTTTTTATTGGATGCCAGACATTGTAAATTGTAGATTTCTAGTGCTAGATTTAGTTTTTCTTTTAATACTATTGGATTTTATTTTGTGTTCAGTAAATAACTTTGTATCAGTTGGTATGTCCTGAGGTCTGCTTTTAATTTTGTTAGGCCTTTAATATAAAGCTAATGTAGCTCTATTACTAGGCAATACACTTTTGCAGATTTTACTCGATGCTTTATTTATTACAAGATCTTTCCACTCTGGCTGGTAGGAACACAAACTATTTCCAGCCTTGTGTGATCAGGAAATTGTTCTGGCCACTCCCTTCCAGGGGCTTTTCTCTACCGAACGGTTATCTCAGCTATAGACTCAAAAGGACCCTTCTGCAGATTTCTAGAGCTCTCTTTTTGTGCAACTCCCTCCTCTCCTATACTTTGCCCTACAAATTCTAGCTGTCTTGATCTTCCTGCGCTCTCATTTCTATCTTCTCAGTTTAGCAAGACTGCCCAGCTATGTTGTAACTCCCCACTCTTATCCCCCTCAATATAGCCTGGTAACCGCCTCCCAGGATATCAACTTTAGCAATAATGGGGCTCATCTTGCTTGTTTCTCTTCTTTCATGGATCACGGTCCTGTCTTGCTGTTACTCTGAAAATTGTTATTTTACTTATTTTCTTTGATTTTCTAGTTGTTTATGGTCAGACGTTGTTTATGGTAAATCTGATATGTTACTCCATCTTGGCTACTAACAACATCTATATTTCTTCAGAAGTATATGATTTCTGATAAATTGTGTTGATTAGAGAATATGCTCTATTACTTAAGTCTTTTGTAATTGTCGAGGCTTGTTTTAGAGCCTTTATGGTTTTTGTCTATGATTTATCAATTATAATTATCAAAAAGGTATTTTATGAGTCACAGTATGATTATAAATTTGTTTATTTCTCCTTATCATCCTGTAACATTTTGCTTTTTATACTTAGAGTTTATAGTCTTAGAGTTATTCAAATTATGTTATTAGTTTATATTGAATTTAATATTGCTCTATCTTTTTGGTGGATCAAAACTTCCAAACTATAAGTGACCACCTTTATGACTAGTAATGCTTTTTGCCCTTAAAGGCTATTTTGTCTGGTATTAATATAACATTTTTATTCTCATAACATTTTTTTATTCTGTCACTTTCAAACTCGTGCTGTATGGTTTAAATAATTGTTTTATATATCACATGTCATATATATGATATATAAATGTGTGTGTATATATATGTGTGATCTGGTACTTTTTACCTTTTTACCTTTTAATTGAAACACTTAGCTCATTTATATTCAATATAATTACTGATGTATTAATTTTAAATCTAATTCTTATTTTCTTTCTATTTGTTTTATTTGTTCTGTGTTCCTTTTTTCCTTTTTTGACTTTTATTTTTAATGCTAATTATTTCATTATAAAATTTTATGTAAAATAAAAATATAATTGCAAAGTATATCGATTAAAGGATTAAAGAATTTTTTTTGGCCTTTATCTTTATTTATTTTTAATTAAGTTTATTGGGGTAACATTGACTAATACAATTATATAATTTTCAAGTGTACATTATAATTTGATATCTATATATTCTATTGTCTTTACCACCCAAAGTCCAGTTTCTAAAGTAAATTTATTTATTTTTATTTTATATTTTTATTATTTATTATTATTTATGCCTACAAGGGTCAGACGGGATCATGCTTGTTCAGGGTGGCATGGCCATATACCATGGATTGTGGCTCCACTGGGGCATGAACCCAGGACCTTCTGCGTGTAAAGCAGACGTGCTGACCGCTACACTATGGAATCATGTCCTCTAAAGTAAATTTAAATAGAGCCAAACAAGATATTAATGTTGGCAAGTTAACCATTTACTTTTTCATATGAAAAAGTAAAAAATTTTTTTCACATTTTATGAATTTATTCATATTTTAGATCTATGTTGCTTGAGTTGTCACTAACTTATTTTTAGACTTAAAATAATTTTCATTAAACTTATGTAGGCTATGAAATATTAAATATTTTTTAAAGAATCATAAATGCAAACAGATTCTAAAACTTAAGAATTTTCAAATAATCACAAATGATTAATGAAATATTTTCCATATTTAACAAATCTAAAAATCTAGACTCTAAAATCTATCTGGAAATGACTAGCCAAACACTAAGTGCCTTAAATAAAATCTAGTTTCTAAGAAGGTATATAAAGCATAAATAATAGTTGAAATAATAGAAGTTTTCCTGCACAAATGAATTTTGTCAATTACTTTTAAAAACAAGGAAGGTGCAATTCCTCAGATTCTTCTTATTCAATGCTAGCACTTACAAGGACTTTTTAACACCCTCGAGGGCAAAAATATTCTTATTTTTAGGATTTTATTTTATGAATTTACAAAAATTTATATTCTAAAAGCTTCTAGAGAGGAGTTTCTAATATCAGTACATTTTAAAATTCAAATGTAAATAATTATATCTGGAGATCACTACTAACTTAAAAGAGAGTAATAGTTTATAGGAAATTCCCAAAAGAACTCAGGCTTTAGCTTTTATCAATAAACTCTTAAAATCATTGTTCTGAAGAAAAACTTACACTGCTAGACTACTGTACTCACTTTCCTTGCTCATTTAATATGAGGTTTTGTAGTCATTCAGTGGTGAATCATTTTTATTTGGATGACATTTTCTAAACATATATAGATGCCAGGCAAGGGATTAAATATCTACTTATATCTAAATAATTTCAAACTAGAATTGAAACATGAATTAGGGTTTTATTTAACTTGACAAAGTTAACTGTTGGCAATGTATACATCATTTTTCTAAAATTGTGTTCAAATTTCGTACATCCAGCTCTTAATAAAAGTGACTTCAATTTGACCTTCATGCATTAAAACTATAATCAAACCCCAAATCTCACTTTGATAAATAATCATTCTATGAAAATAGTGACTCACAAATTGGCTATTTCTTCTCCATTTCTGTAAAAAAAATTAGTAATAAAACATAAAAAATATATATAATATATAGAAAGATTTTCTTTAAAAATTACTGCCTTAGAAGTGCACAAAGAATATTTTGTTTTGGAATTATTTCTTCTAAGAAACTAGCTATATTATAAATAATCATGTATATTTTTTATATTGTTTCTTATCAAAATTTTCTGTGATTCATCTATTACAGTTTTAGCTGATAACCTGGAAGACAGAAAGAATAAGCATTTTTATTACTCAATTATTTTTAGTTTCTTCTACTTTGCTTTCAGAACAAGAGGCAGTGAAATTTTAAAGACTATCACACATATAGTGGAAATAAAGTTAAACTGCAGAATGTTGATGCACACAAAAACAGATATACAAATTTTAAGATTTTGATGACAGAAGCAAGTAGTCCTGCAGTCAGTATAAATTGATGGTGAAAGATTAATTGAGATCTTTGATTGTGATCACAAAGAAAAACTCAGAATAAATAATGCAAGTAGAGAACATCTGAGGCACCTACAGAAGTTTGTTCCTCTGTAATTTTATAAACATAGTGGAAGATGCTTCAATCAGAGTCTAAATCTTTGATTCATTTGCTGGTTATCTTTAACTTCCTTGATTCTTTTATGAATGTAACAAAGCACTTTGGTGAGGAATCCTGCCACCAGACTTTATGTTGCCTCTTTATGTCACGCTTTGCCATTAAATCTTTAATCTCTTCAGGAATAACCTAATTTGCTGCTGTGACTAGCTCATATTTTTTATCTTTACTTTATGAGGAATTAAAATCAGAAGGAGCATCTCCAGGGTCTCATAAGGAGTCTCCATATCTGCTATACTTTTCCAGGATATAAGAAATGACTATCTTGAATATGATGTGCTTATCATAGCAAGTTTGTTGAAATGATTTATGAATAATTGAGGCATTCCTCATATCATCATAGCATTTATGTGTTAAAAAAAAAACCCAGAATCTTTGAATGTTTGCTTTTCCCAGCAAATTGATTTAGTATCAACTCTGATAGCTAGAGACTATGGAGGCCCCAGATTCTTAATAGAGAAACTGTGGTCAGGCAACCATCCTTAAGTCCTGTGAACTCACAACTTCTGGCCTTCTTGACTTTCAGTTGATTTTTAAATCATTTTTTCCTGCTGTTTTTTAG
>NW_006436664.1:3021268-3036272 GCF_000325575.1 Pteropus alecto
TTCCCTCTTCTTAGTGTTCATTCTAGAAGTTCCAAATGAGCCATTGACTTACCAATGTCTAATATTAATGGATAATTTTACTCTCCTTTTGGTTAATACAAGGAGCTTAGAACACTTGACCCCATTTACGTCCTATTATTATTTCTTATGAGTCAGTGTTTGCTGAGATTTACTCACATGTTTTCAACTTTCTTTACTTTTTATTCATTTTTGTAGTTTTTGGCTCCTAATCTTCTACAGCAACCATTTTCCTTTTCTCTGGAAACATCTACAAATTCCTTTAGTTGCAGGTCTCCTAATGGTGAAGCCTTTCAATTATTTTATTCATCTGAAAATGTATTTATTTTTGCTGGTGACAAATTCTAGATTAGCAGTTTCTTTCTGACTTCTGTTGTTGCTGTTGAGAATTTACCTGTCAGTCTACTGTTATTTCTTTAAAGACAAGTAACTGACTACATTAAATTTTTTCTTTGGTTTTATCCAGTTTTACTATGGTATTTAGATGTGGATTTCCTTTTACTTACTCTGGGATTTATTGGGATTCCTAAATCTGATATTTTTCATCAACTTTGGAAAATTCTGAACCCAAATTGTCACAAACATTGCTTGTGTTCGTTCTCTCTTTTCTTCATCTAGAGTCAGAACTTAGAATTTCTCATGGAATTCTCTGTCCTACATTCTCTTCCATGTTTTTCATCTTTTTGCTGCTTGTATGCTACAGTTTAGAGAGTGTTTTTTGACCTATTTTCAGTTCACTGTTTCTTCAAGTGTCCAATATGTTATTGAATTCTCATTGAATTCTTAATTTTCTTAATGAATTTTTCAGTTCTCAAATTTCAATTTGTTTCTTTTTGAAATTTGTCAAGTCACTTTTTATGGTCATCAGTTCCCTACTGAAATTTTTATCGCTTACTTTCTTCTTGGAAGTGGTAAGCATGGTTTTACTGTGTCTGATAATGCTCATGACTATTTTGATTATTTTTTACCACTGCTGGTTCTTGCTTATGGTATCTTTTCAAGCTTTGGTGTGTGTTGGACATCATGTTTGGAAAAATATTTGTCAGAATAATTTGCGGCATGGGATGATATTCTCTTTCTCCACAGAGGGGTGCTCACATTCTAGGGTGTCCTTACTACAAGCTCACAGCCTGAGATTTTTATGGGCTACTGAGATTTTAAAAAGAAGAGGGGCCGCAGTCTGGGCAAAGGTTGTGTTAAGGGTGGAAAATTTTCAAGTGAGCCAACTAGCTAAGTCCGCTACAGGGATGAAATATCTTTAGATACCAGAAGTTGTCCTACTTGCTTGTGTGTGGTTTAGGAAGTGTATTGTATAAGATATGAAGATGGCCAATGTCTGCTTCTGTAATCCATTTACTTGTTAATTAAGGGCGTGGTTCTGGGCAAACAGCCAACTTCCACGTCTGTAATCTGCTTGCTTGTTCAGGAGACCACCAGGATATGGTCTTAAGCTTTATCAGCTGAAAGCTCAGGGCTGATCAACTCTAGCCCTGCGTGGTAGAGAGTCAGTCACCGGTCGGCTAATAAAGGCTCATAATTAATTTCAATTGGCTCCGTGGGTCTCAGAATCGTTCGCGCCATAACAGTTGGTTTATTTTTCTTTTGCCACTACTCTCAGGGAGTAGCCCTTTGGGGGTCCCAGTCCTTGTATGGGTTGGGCCTTGAACTGTGACTTTTCCCCTTAGTTATAAGTGGCTAACAAAAGCACATATCAGCTACCTCTTCCAGATCAGCAAATGCTCATTGGGCAAATCTTTCTCGAGTCTTGGATTTCTGTCCTATAATTCTTCGGTATCTTGATATATCTTTGATGCTTTAAAAATATTTTAAATAATGTACATATATTTTTTATCAAGCTCTTGTATATTTATTCCCGAGTGTGGTTTAATTTGGTTAAATTACTTAGTCTTTCATTAAACAAAGCAGAAATCTCTTCATGCCTTCCATTCCATTTTCTCGGCTTTTCTTTTTCTCTTTCTTTCTTACTTTCACTTTTAAAATACTGCGGAAGCACTTTTTTTTTTTAGAAGAGTACAAGCAAGGTAAACCTTTAGAGTTCTTACATGTCATTCTTTTGCTTTCATATTTATTAGTACTTTGATTGTATATAGAATTGTTGATATAAAGTGATTTTACCTGAGAATTCTGAAGGCATGATTTTATTGTTTTCAGTGTTTATTGTTGCTGATGAAAAGACTGCCACTGTTATCTTTTTGATTCCATTATATGTATGTCTCTTATTTCCTAGTAAAATTAGCACCAGAAAAGTCCACTTAATATAAATCTATTTAAATTGGATTGCTTTGGGATACTGCTTTCCGATAAAAAGTATAGCATGATGTGACATCTTCCGAGTTCATATTTCACTTGCCAGCACATTCATAAAGATAGTAATTTCTGCAAAAATATTTCAAGACTTCTCCTCAAGTTGATGCTTTGTATACTGTAAGATCCTGGGATTGGGTAGACACTTTGATGAAGTGTCAGTGGACCTGTGTCCCATTCTAGGCTGAGGAAACAGCTAGCTAACACGGACATTTGTTTTGAGGTAGCAGAGTCCCTTTAGGCAGGGATGACAGTGGTTCCAGGAGCACAGGGTTTTTATAAATCAGGAGGTGCTCACTTTAGAGAAGTCTACCGATAGGTACCAGGGTCCTCACTCCAGCTTAAAAGTAGAACAGGTCCTTGTCTTTGGAAGGAGTATAGTCCTGGATGAGCTTACTCCTTAATGAGCCAGGTTAATAAGGTAAGGGACTGGGCAAAAAGAATGATGTAGAAGCTCAATGACCAGACTGGGACACAAGGAGTGACTTGCTTTTGAGATTGGGAAGGTGAGAATTCTTAATTCCTCATGGAGAGGTAGAGGATGATGTCAGATACTTAGGCTTATTTAAAGTTGGGTTTCCTGCTGCTCTCTGGCTAATTTTTAGTCTTCTGCCCATTTTCTGGACTAAGACAACTGATGTATGTGAGCTTCAAATGACAGAGCCATAATTTCTTGGAGTGACTTTTTAATAACCATTATTTTTATAGTTTTTTTAAAATAATTTTAAGTGAAGACTCTGAGGACTAACTGTTTACTCAAGTTCACAAAGCATTTCTAGGAGCAGAGTCAGAATTAGAAGACAAAATCACTTTTCCTAATGGAAAATATTAGAAAATGATCATATAGAGACAATTTCTGCTGCGCGACATGCTTCTTAACTGTAATGAGCCTACTTCTTTATGTTTCTGAAACAAGGTTAAATGAGACTCTGTCTTGATTTCGACTATGGCCTCAAAGGCTGAAAGCAAAACAATATTTGCTGAACATGTCCCTATTCCAAAATGAGGTGACAGACCACCTGTGTTAGATATGTCAGGGACATGGTCACCTAGGGTATAAGAGCAGTGAGTAGAAGCTGAAGGTCTGAGGTGTGCCTCTCCCCTTCCCTCATCATGAAGGAGGCCAGCCAAGTGCTTCCTATTCACTTCAGGCATGTGGGAGACAGAGTTTTCTATGGAGAACTGGGTACCCAGTGAGCTGGCATCTTCCTCAGGTCTAAAAGCTTTGAGAGTGAGAAGCCATTGGGCTGTATTGGGGGAAAGCTGACTTTCTGCCAGTGGCAGGAGTGATGGTATTTTCTCTAAGGACCATGCCAAAGAAGGAAACATCATTTGAGCCCGTCTTCAGAGGGGCTTCAGGTGATGGTGGTGGTAGTGGGAGCTGTCAATAAGATTTCAACAAGATAATCTGTGATGGGGGATCACTGGACTGTCAGGGCTGAGGTTGGGGTTTGGAAGAGGCCAGTGGAATTACAGGTATCACCTCTGTTCTGGGACATGCAATGGGAGGCTTCCAGGCGGGGATTCTGAATTTATGAGACACATAAAGAAGTACTTAATGAGTGTAAATATCCACCAGGCTCAGAGAACAGCCCTCCTTGCCTGTACCCTGACTCCCAGGGTGTCAGAAACCATCGAGTAAGAGTGGAGAACAGAGGGTGAAGAGAGGAATTGAAGCAGGTGCCAGTGACCACACTTGGCTCCCTCACTGCAGGATCCCTGGGCTGGAGCAGGCTTGAGCTGGGGAAGTTTTAACTTTACATGCACTGTTTGATTATTGTTTAGCACTACACATTTCAGTTACTGAAAGAGACACTTCTTTTGGCTAAAAGTGATGTAAGGACTTTTTAATACTTGAGAATGGTCAGAAAAATTTACCAGATATTCTTGAGATTTCATCTTTGGGCAGAGGAAGAACTATTCAAAAGAACAAGTTTAATGGAGAGTGTGCATGTGCGTGCATGTGTGTGTGTGGAGGAAGGGGGCAAAGGATAGCAGTGTTAGAAATCTGTACCCTATGAGGTGATGCTTAATTGAGTAAATTGTTATATTTCTGGAGCACCTTGGATAAAATTCCACCAAATACTTATCAAACTATCTGATTCTTATAGATAATAAATAAGATAAATAACTACTTCATCACTAGAAAGTAAATAGCTGAGCATGAATTTGGTGTCTTTTTCTCTAACACGTAATATGTCTGTCATATAATAGGCGCTCAATAAACATTTGTTCTGTGAGCAGCTACTTGGGGGTAGTATCATTCAGTGCTTCAGAGCTTAGATTTTGAATTGAGAGAAACCTGGGTTCAAATCCCAGCTTCACGATTTGCTAGCTCTGTCATTTTAGACAATGTTTAAAGTTTCTCTATACTTCAGATTTATGTTTTTAATATAGATATGAGTAGCTCGACCTCACTTGCCTTTTTGCAAAATTACGTGAGATAAATATAATAGGATATAACCACATGGCCTGACTCATTAAGGGCTCAGTATGTAATAGACATAGCCTATATTTTGTAAACTGTTAATGCATCTTAAACTTCTCTCATAAAAAGCCTACTGTTGATTTGAGTTGAATTTTAGCACAAAAAAGTTACTTTTAAGCAATTAAATCCTTCCTTCCTTCCTTCCTTCCTTCCTTCCTTCCTTCCTTCCTTCCTTCCTTCCTTCCTTCCTTCCTTCCTTCCTTCCTTCCTATCTATCTTCCTTTTTTCCCTTCCTTTCCTCCTTCCTGTTTTAACCTTACTACCTTAGGTAAAGTATGGTGAGGCCAGAACATATCAGGAGAGAGAAAGCAGAAAGAGTTTTATGGTTTGTTGTGCCCACAGTTCCGTAGCTGGAGGGAAACTTTGGGCAAGCACCTTAATTGTGGCTTCTGAAGGAAGGAAGATTCAAGACAGAGCAAGCAGGTTTGGAATTGGTTAATTTGAATAATTTCAGTGGGCTGTGGGGCATAGGTTCTGTCCCTGGTTGTCTGGTACCTGGTTCTAGGGAAATTAAAGCAGGTGTATAGTGGCCTTGAATGTGAGAGCCCATATAGAGGGTGTGGACTTAATTGGCTGCTCAAGAAGGGGACATGGCCGGCCTCAACCAGGTCCTCAAGACTGGGTCAAGACAGCATTTAAAAATCGATAGTAAACTACATAGAATTAAATGTTAGCAGGAACCGAGGATGAGGTTTTTACTAGGTAGTAGGATCTGTCACGTGCCCATTGTAAATGCTAAGTGCTGTAAATGCACTCTTCTAGGCCAAGGCTTGTGCAGCCGAATGCTATTATCCTCAATTCTCTTTTAATGTGAGAAAATTTCTACCTCAGGGGTAAGCAAAAGGATTATTGCTTAATGTTTGCTGAGCACAGCACATGTGGGGAATGTTTCAAACTATCTTATGAAGGAATGCTGCTAGAAGTTGTAACTATGTATATTTATACATATTTATTTGACATTTTTTCTCTTAAAAACCATTGGGTTTAGGTAATGCATAGACGGACCCATAAGTATGGAGCCTCTTAGTTTTTCAACTCAGTCTGCTTTCTACTGCCCTGCTAGAATACTGCACTGAGCAAAGGGAGTATTGAGGAAACATGGAGAGACCATTATATGACTTTATTTCCTTGTTTTTGGGAAAAAGGAGAACAAAAAGAGGCGGCGATAAGGTGTAAAAAGTTCAATACTGTGTGTAGATTTGTAGTACTTACTGATTACAGCAGAAAACATAAGTCCTCTTGCCTAATTTTTAAAAACAGATCTCTGAATGTGTCTCCCACATTGCTATAATGAATAGCAACTGCATTAGTATTTCAAAGGGAATCCTGGTTATTAGATTTCTATAGTGAAGAATAGTTTCAAAAGACCTGACTTTGCTTTTTAAAACTGTTTGCAATCTTGACACATTTTCCTATTGCCAGCACCAAATTACTTTTAGTTCAACTGACCACAGTTGAGAATAAACCTAGATTTGTTTTAAGTATACCTACTATATAAACATCTAATTTTATAGCCAAAGTAAAGATATGGTCTATGTTTTTTTTTTTTATATATACAAACCATGGTAGGAAAGAAATTCAAATATTATAAAACCTATTTTATAAGCCTCCTCTTACCAGACAGATCTGTCAAGCTCATTCACATAAAAAATGCATTTCATTTCAAACTTAAGGTCACTAAGTAAATGCTTTTACAGTGTGCAAATAATTCAGATAAAGTGTATACATTTATAAATATACTTACCTACTGAATGAAAAGCGAATGAGCCTCAGGAGTGGTTACAATAACATATATAGTCTGCATGTTCACAGAGAACATTTTATTTGTAATGTTTGAAACAGTCAACGCATTGTGGAGTATTAAAAGAGTATTGACAAGAGTCCTTCCCTAGTTATTACCAACAGTGTGACCTTGGGCAGATCAAACTTTCTGGGTTCAATTTACCCATCTGAAAAAGAGGGGGATTTATTAAGTAATCTCTAAAGTTTATTTTATTACAAATTGCCATGATTTCCTTTTTACAAGTTATTTTTTATTGAGAAAAAGTGGGTAAAACATGTGGTATAAATTTGGATTTCACTGTATAACAGAAAATTATAAACTTTGTCTTGGCATGACCTTTTTCCCAAATAACTTTGTTGAAGTTTAATTGATATATTGTACATATTTAAAGCGTACAATTGGAAAAGTTTTGACATTTGTATACATCTGTGAAGTCATAACCACAAGCTTCCCTCATGCCTTTTGTATAATCCCTTTCTTCTGTCCCTCCTTGTCCTTTTCTTGCCTGTGTCCAGGCAACCATTCATCTACTTTCTGTTGCTATAGTTTGGTTAGCATTTTGTAGAATTTTATATAAATGGGATCATACAGTAGATGTGCTTTTATTTATTTATTTATTTATTTATTTATTTAATTTATTTATTTATTTGGTCTGGCTTCTCTGTCACTCAGCATAATCATTTTGAGATTCATTTGTATTGTGGCATGTATCAATAGTTCTTTATATTGCTGAATATTATTCCATTGTAAGAATGTCCCAATTTATTTAGTCACCTGTTGATATTTTCATTGTTTCCAGGTTTTATCTATAACAAATAAAGATGCTATGAATATTCCTGTATGAACATATGCTTTCTCTTAGGTAAATATCTAAAGGGAATGGCTAGATCATATGGTAGATGTCTTTTACCATCTGTTTTCCAAAGTGATTGTACCATCTTACATTCCCGCCAGTAGTGTATAAGAATTCCAATTATTCCACATTCTCACCAACAACTGGTAAGAAAAGTCATTTAAATTTTAGCCATCTAAGTGGCTGTGAGGTTATATCTCATTGTGGTTTTAATTTGCATTTCTCTGATGACATACAGTGTTGAACATCTTTTCATGTACTTATTTGGCCTCCATATATCTTTGAAGTTTCTGTTGAGATTTTTTTTGTTGTTTTTAATTGGATTGTTTGTTCTCTTATTATTGAGTTTTGAGAATATATGATTTTTTTCTATATTGTGGCTATTCTTATTTGTAAGACTTGTTAGGTGCGACTGCATCAGTGCTTGTCTGGGGCCCATTACCCACCAACATTGAGGTGAGACCCTTTGTATTTTCTACCCAGTGCCCTGCGTATCATGAATTTTTTCTGTGTGGTCAGTGGGAACAGACACTTTTCCTGGACCTGGGTGAAAACCAGGCATGGTTACCTCTGTTTCTTTGGCGCAGTTCTTTCCCTGGCCTAGCTAAAGTCCTTAGGGACTCTTGCTAATGAGTAATCAGATGAAAACTTGAGGGGAACTCTCCACAAGTCTCCTTTTCTATGCAGTTTTCTCTTCTTTCATGTTCTGTTCTGAGAATTCTCGCTGCTTTGATCTTCTCAATTCAGGGAGTCTGCTGGGCACTTACTGGTTTCCCATTCCCTGCAGCATTATTGGAAACTCAAGACAGTAAACTGAGGTAATCTGGGTGGGGCCTCACCTTGTTTGCTTTCTGTCTCTTAGTGATCACTGTCCATTATTTGATCTCTAGTGTCTTGAGAATGGTCTTTACGTGCTTTTTTTCTCTTGTTGCTTCAGGCAGAAGAGTAAATTTAGTCCCTTTTACTCAATTTTGGCCAAAACTGGAGTGATTTTTAGTTATTTTTCCTTTGAAGTTCGCATAAAGTCTTAATGTGAGCCACTGGCTATATTTGTTTGCTTGTGATCTCACTATCAGTTAACATTTTGGTGTGCATTCCTCCAGTTCTCTCTCTTCTTTTTTTCTTAAGCAGGTTTATTGAATATAATTCACATACCATATAACTCATCCATTTACATTGTACAATTCAATAGGTTTTATTACAGTCACAGGTATGTGCAAACTTCACCAGTCAATTTTAGAGTATTTTTATCACTGCAGCAAGGAACTCTATACCCTTTTTCTATCACCTTTCCATCCTCCATTCTCCCCTCCCCATGCCCCGGCCCTAAGCAACCATTAATTCTTTTTCTGTCTAGATAGATTTGCCTACTCTGGACATTTCATGTAAATGGAATCATATAATATTTAATCTTTTGTGAATGACTTCTTTCACTTAGCATAATGTTTTCAAGGTTCATCCATGTTGTGTTATGTATCAGTACTTCATTCTTTTTTACAGCCAAATAATGTTCTTTTATATGGATATAACAAACTTTGTTTGTCCAGTCATTTATTGATAGACATTTTGGTTGCTTCTACCTTTTGGCTATTGTGAATAGTGCTGCTATGAACATTCACGCACATGTATTTGAGTACTTGTTTTTAATGATTTTTGGTATACATTTATGAGTGGAATTGCAGGATTCTATGGTAATCCTATCTTTAACTTTTTGAGGAACTGCTAAACTAGTTTCTACTGTGACTGCATCATCTTACATTCCCACCAGCACTGTACAGGAGTTCTAATTCCTCTGTGTTCTTTGACATTTTATTATTTTTCATGTTTAGAAAGTAATAGCCATCCTAGTGGCTATGAAATGCTTGTGGTTTTGATTAGCGTTTCCTTAATTAGTAATGATACTGAACATCTTTTCATGTTCTTGTGGGTCATTTGTATATCTTCTTTGAAAAAATGTCTATTCAATGTTTTACCCATTTTTAAATCAGGGGTTTTTGTTGTTGTTGTTGTTCGTTGTTGAGTTATGAGTTCTTTGTATATTCTGTATACTAAACCTGTATTAGATACATGATGAGCAAAATTTTCCTCCCATTCTGTGGGTTGTCTTTTCATTTTTCCTTCCATTCTGTGGGTTGTCTTTTCATTATCTTGATAGTGTCCTTCGATGCACAAAAGTTTCTTAAAATTTTGGTGAAATCCAGTTTATCTATTTGTTCTTTTATTGCTTGGGCTTTTAGTGTCATATCCAAGAGACCATTGCCAAATTCAAGGTGATGCTCTTGACTTTACCAATATTTACGCATATGTTTTCTTCTAATAGCTTTATAGTTTTAACTCTTACATTTAGGTCTTTGATCCATTTTGAGTTAATTTTTGGAAGTGGAAAAACTATTCTTTTTCATGTAGCTATCCAATTGTCCCAGAGCTATTTGTTGAAAAGACTTTTCTTCCCCCATTGAATAATCTTGGGATCCTTGGGATCCTTCCCCCATTGAATAATCTTGGGATCCTTGGGTTTATTTCTAGGCTCCACATTCTATTTATTTGGTCTATATGTCTATCCTTATGCCAGTACCACACTGTTTTGATTACTGTAGCTTTATACTTAAGTTTTTTCAAATTGAAAAGTGTGAATCTTCATACTTTGTTCTTTTGAAGCTTGCTTTGGCTATTCTGGGTCTCTTATAATTCCATATCAATATTAGAATCAACTCATCAATTTCTACAAAGCATTCAGCTGAAATTTTAAAAATGATTACACTGAATCTGTATGTCAATTTGAGGAATATTGCCATCTTAACAATATTAAGTATTTTAATTCATGAACATGGAATGATTTCCATTAATTTAAATTTTCTTTAATTTCTTTTAATACAGTTGGTAGTTTTCAGAGTATAAGCTTTGCATTTCTTCTGCAAAATTTATTTTTTAAGTATTTTATTCTTTTTGATGCAATTATAAATGGTGTTTCTAAAATTTAATTTTAAGATTGCTCATTGCAAGTGTATAGAAATATAATTGATTTTTGTTTATTAATCTTGTACCTTGCAAATTTGCCAAATTCATTAATTAGTTCTAGTAGTTTTTTGGTGGATTCCCTAGGATTTTTTATATACAAGATTATGTCTTCTGTGAATAGAGATAGTTTTACTTATTCTTTTCCAATCTGAGCAACTTTTAAATTTTCTTTCTTTCCTTTTTTTTTTTTTTTTTTTTTTTTGCCTAATTCCCTTCTCTAAAACTTCTAATCTGACATTGAATAGAAGTGGTGAGAGCAAACATCCTTAGCTTGTTTCTGATCTTAGAGGGAAAGCACGCAGTGTTTCACCATTAAGGATTATTATGTTAGCTGTGGGGTTTTTTATAGATGCTCTATATCAGTTGTGGAAGTTCTTTTTTATTACTAGTTTGCTGAGTATTTCTATCATAAAAGAGTATTGAATTTAATCAAAATTTTTTCTACCTCTATTGAGATGACCCTGTTGTTTTTGTATTATGTTCTATCCACAGAGTATATTATATTAATTGATTTTCAGATGTTAAATTAACCTTGCATACCTGGAATAAATTCCACCTGGTCATAGTATATAATTCTTTTTTCTATGTTGCTGGTTTCAATTTGCTAGCATTTTGTTGAGGTTTTTATATCCATATTCATAAAAGATATTAGTCTGTAGTTTTCTTTCCTCATGAGGTCTATGTTTGCTTTTGGTACCAAGGTAATACTGGTCTCATAGAATGAGATGGGATGTGTTCCCTCCTATTCTAATTTTTGGAAGATTTTGTAAAGAATTGTTATTCATTATCCTTTAAGTGTTTAGTAGAATTTATTAGAAAAGCCACCTGGACCTAGATTTTTCTTTGTGAGTAACGTTTTAATTAGTAATTTAATCTCTTTATTTGTAATAGGTCAATTCAGATTGTCTACTTTTCTTGAGTCAGTTTCAGAGTATATGTTTTTTCTGGGAATTTGTCAATTTTATCTAAGTTATCTAACTTATTGGCACACAACTGTCCACAGTGTTCCTTTATAAGCCTATTGATTTCTTTAAGGTTGGTGGTAATGTCCCCTTTTTCATTTCTGACTCTAGTAATTTGAGTCTTCTCTCTTTTGGTCAATCTAGCTAAAAGTTTGTCAATTTTGTTCTCTCTCTCTCTTTTTTTTGGTCTCTCTTTTTAAAACAAAAATAATTTTACGTATTTTTTTTTGTTCGTGTGTGTGTGTATAATATTTAACATTTTAATCCAACTGGAATTCATTTCAGTTTCTGATATGAAGATGTAATCTCACATTTTATTTTAAAACAGTTAACCAAATATTCTAGCACCACTTACTAAATAATTTACTTCTCTCCACTGATTTGAAATGTCTCTTATACACTACAGTTTTACATATACTATGAATTATTTCTAGACTCCCTATTGTTTTATGTAATTGTATCTACCAGTTCTCTTGACAAATATCATGCTGCTCTTATTTCTCATTATTTTAGCATTTTAAAAACTTCTACTAACTAGAGAAAACTTCCCTCTCTTTATTTCTTAAGCTTTTTTTGTTGACTATTTCTGTCAGTTTATACTCCAGTTGACCATTAGAATCATTTTTTTTTTTTCATATCACCTCTGTTCCCTCTATAACCTCCTTTCCAAATTTTCTGTGGGGATTTATTTGATCTGAAACAAATTCACATAATGTACTGAGGAGGATGACATTTTTCGATACTGAATCATCACATTGTAGGTGCTCTCCTATCTTTTAGCCTATTTTTAATGTTGTTGACCACTGAGCTTCTTGATGTGTAACTATGAAATTATCCTTGACTCTTTCCTTATGGTGCTATTTCTCAGCTCTTCTCTCTCGTTTTTCCTTTCTCCTCCATTAGGGTTTTAACTCTAAACAACCTCTTGCCAATCTGTCTCCTCTTCAAGCTTCTCACGGTTAGAACAATTGTCTTTGTCTATTTCCTTATTAGAAGCCATGGCAACTACCGATTGCTTATTTCAATTGAATAGACCTTTATTGTGATTTAAAAAGTACATGTCTGGAAGGGAGGAAAATATGGCGGAATAAGAGACGTCCCCAGATCTTTCCCCTTGGAACAGCAATAAGCTGAACATCTAAAACTCAACAAAACACACCCAAACTGTGCATCAGCACATGTGAGTATGGGATCTGCACAGAAGAGCTACCACAGGCCAGAAACCTGGGTGTCGGGGTGGTGGTCTGGGAGAAATAAGGAGGCTCCCTGCAAGAGGAGGAGAGGTGAAGGTGTGGGGACTTCCTTGAACAGCCCTGTTTGGGACTGCTGTGAGCTCCCCACAGTGGGTGGCAGGGCCCAGTCATCGGCAGAAGACAGAGAAGCAGGCCAGAATCGCAGAGAAACAATAGTTGATTTTTATCAGCCCAGGCTGCAAAATCGAGGCTGAGTGACAGCCCCCAATTCCTAACCAAGAGGGCCCCTCACCCATACCCTCCGAGACCAATCACCGTGGAGCCCTAGGGGAATCTGAGCAAATGCTACAGAGACTGTTGCTGACACTGACAGGGACTGAAACTGAAGGTAACGAGAGTGATTAAATATCTACAAGAAAATTTTTTAAAAAAGACATTTCTAAGACTTTATATAAAGCAGGGATCCAAGAGGTTTAGACACCATCTACTGGAAACCAAAAGAAAAAGCACCTTCTTTGCAACTGGCTAAAGAGAGACCTTTGTATAATAAACCTTTCTGGAAAAACAGCAGAATATACATCCATTAATGCTCAAGCGGAAAAATAGTTCATTAAACAGCATGAACAACCAAGGTAACAAGGCATCTCAGAAAGAAAGAGAAAAATCTCCAGAAAATAAGCTGACAGACATAGAAATATGCAACTTAAATGACAGAGAATTCAGGATGGTACTTCTGAAAAACTCAGTGAGTTCCGAAATGATTATATCAACAATTCCACAAATTAAAGAAACAACTAGATGAGCAGAGCAAGGAGATAGAAACTCTCAAAAAGAACAGACTAGATCTTCTGGAGATAAAAAATACACTGCAAGAGTTTAAAAATCAAATAGCACGCTTGAGAAATAGAGTCGACCGAATGGAGGAAAGGATCAGTGATATCGAAGACAGAAAACTAGAAAAAGCAGAAGGAATAAGAGAGAAACCAAAGAATGAAAAGTAATGAAAGAGAAATATAAGAACTAGCTGATACCATCAGGAGAGGAAACATAAGAATAATTACCGAAGGTGAAAAAAAGGAGCAGGGTCAAGAAAGCATTGTCAGACAAATAGTAGACGAGAATTTCCCAAATCTAAGGAATGAATTGGAGTTTGGAATTCAAGAAGTCAACAGAACACCCAATTATCTCAACGCAAAAGGCCTTCACCAAGACACATTGTATTAAAGTTATAAAAAATCAACAACAAAGATAAAATTCTCAGGGCAGCCAGGGAGAAGAAAACAGTAACTTATAAATGAAAACCCATTAGATTGTCCTCGGACTTCTCAGCACAGACCTTATAAGCCAGAAAGGAATGGAATCAAATATTTAAACTATTAAGTAAAAGGAACTACCAGCCTAGAATAATGTATTCAGCTAAGCTCTCCTTTATTTATGAAGGAGAAATAAAGACCTTTCCAGACATACAAAAATTGAGGGAATTCTCCACTTCGAGGTCTGCACTATAGGAAATACTGAAAGGGGTCATCTCACCTAAAACAAAATAACAACAATAAAAATACATAATTAGGAGTAAAGTGACTATCAGGCAAATTGAAGCAGAGGAGTGCAACCCTTACTAAGAACTAGGCATTATAAGCTTAAATAATAAGAAGTGAATTGTTATAACAAGATAGTAATGAATGTCCAGCATATATAGGGACAAATTGAGACAACAATTTGACTGAAAAGGGGAGGATTCAAAGGTCTAAATTTGCAAAGTGGAATGGAGATAAGGCATACACAGAAGAAAATGGACATTATATATATATATAACTATACTTTACATATTCATAATGGTAGCCACACACCAAAGATTTAGAACTGAAGTACATAACATAAAATAAGAAGAACAAGAGGCAAAACCCACAAAACCAACCAAAATAAAGAAAACAGAAACACAAGGACAAGGAAGCAATGGAACTACCGAGCTACCAGAAAGCAAAAGATAAAATGGTGATAGGAAGACTTCATATTTCAATAATTATCCTAAATATAAATGGACTAAACTCACCATTCAAAAGGCACAGAGTTGCAGAATGTATTAAAAAACAAAACCCAACCATATGCTGCCTCCAGGAGATACATCTCAGCTCCAACAACAAATATAGACTCAAAGTGAAAGGGTAGAAAATGGTATCTCAAGCAAATGCCATTCAGAGAAAAGCAGAAATAGCAATACTAATATCAGATAAAATAGACTTCAAAATAAAAAAGGTAAAGAAAGCTACTGAGGGACACTTCATAATGATAAAGAGAATCACGCGCCAAGCAGACATAACACTTATTAATATCTATGATCCCAATTGGAGAGCCCCAAAATAT
>NW_006436664.1:3039166-3069401 GCF_000325575.1 Pteropus alecto
ATGGTGCAGAGAAAAAGGAACCCTCATACACTGCTGGTGGGACTGCAAATTGGTACAGCCACTATGGAAAACACCATGGAGTTTCCTCAAAAACCTAAGAATTGATCTACCATATGATCCAGCAATCCTTCTACTGGGTATTTACCCCAAAGACTTGAAAACTCATATCCAAAAAGATATTTGCACACCAGTGTTCAAAGCAGCATTATTCACAGTGGCCAGGACATGGAAGCAACCGAAGAGTCTTATGATAGATGATTGGCTAAAGAAGCTGTGGTACATATATACAATGGAATATTATGCAGCCGTAAGAAGAGATGAAATACTGCCATTTGCAACAACATGGATGGACCTCAAGGTAATCATGCTAAGCGAAATAAGCCTGACAGAAGAAGTTGAAAATCACATGATTTCACTTATATGTGGAATATAAACCAAAAAGCAACAAATGAACAGGACAAAGTGAGACTCATGGACATTGGCTATAGACTAGTGGTTACCAGAGGAGGGGAGAGGTAGACAAGGTAAAGTGTGTCAAATATAGGGGTGTTGGAGGAGGGTGAAGTGGGTAAAGGGGATTAAATATATGGTAGCTGAAGGAAACTGGACTTTGGGTTGTAAACACACAATAGAATATAGAGATGTCAAATGTTAATGTACACCTGAAAATTATATAATTGTATTAACCAATGTTACTCCAATAAACTTAACTAAAGAAAAAAAAAGTATATGTCGTCAGTTGTTACCTAGGACCTCTGCATGATTCTCATCTTCTACCCTGAGCCCACATACAATTTTTACCTGTCCCCACCCCAACTCAATGTTTGTATTTCTCTTCTCCTACTTACTGGTTTATAATTTCTACTTTAGCAAAACAAAACTGTTCACATTTCTTTACTTTAATAAAGCAAAATTCACTGCCATATATAATTCACCAATGTTTACCTACAGATCATACAGACACACTGTCTTGCAGTATTTATTACTTTCTTCCATAAAAAGGCATATCTTCTTCATCTTCCAATCCCTCCTCAAAACACTTTGGACAGGAAGAATGCCCATTTTAATGCTACTGTATTCATTCCAGCAGCTTTCTGTGATATTTATCTAGCTGTAATTGATTGTAGAGGATGCCTTATTTAAGAAAGTACAATGTTAGGGTTAAGGTTAAGGTTGAGGTTAGAAAAAAAGAAAGTACAACATATAGGCATGCATAATATATATAAGATTATGATTGCTTTTATAAACTTGTATTTATTTCAAGGTTAGCTTATATTTCCTGGAAGCTATAAAAATTTAAACTGGGAACTATGTACTTATAAATCAATAATCACTAATAAAATGAATTGCTTCAAAGACATGAAAGAATATAAACCTTAGAATAATTTAAAATGTACAAAAATTTGTCATTTAATGCATTTGGTGTTATATCTTCTTTAAAGCCATTCTCGGATATTCTTGGATATTTACCAAACACTGTCTGTGGGTATAGTTTGAAAAAAATCTCTGTAAATTCAGTTCATGAGGAATACTGGATTAAAATCATTGTGCCATTAGAGGACTTTCTGAACTAAATTCACCCAGTGCGGGTATTAACATAGAGAGTCCGGAGGACAAAAAGAACAGAAATGGGCCTGCTTCATCAGAGGGAATTTCTGTGGGAACCAGAGAAGACTTCCAATAGCTGACACTTACCCTGAGTCTTGGAAGAAAAATAGAAGTTAGCTAGACAGTAGGATGGGAGAGGGGAACATTCTAAAATTAGCAAGGTATATATGTGCAGAAACCTGAGGAAATGTGAGAAATTGTGAATAATCAGTACTGCTGCAGCAGAGGATGAATAGGAAATTATGGGGGAGATATGGCTAGAAAGTCAAGCTGGGGCCAGGTCATGAAGAGCTTTGTAAGCCTGCTCTACCAAGGAATCTGGCCTTTATTCTATAGCCAATGGGAACTGGCTTGCAATGTACTTCCTATAGGTACATTATGAAGGAAAACACCCGAATTCTGCTTCTTATATAGTGGGCAAGGCAACCTTTAAAAAACAATGACAACACCAGTAGCCTCTTCTTAAGAGAAGAGTCTCAACAATTTAGTTTTATAACTGACTTCAATTCTTCCGAGTTTCTCTGCTTGTATTCCTTTGTAAAGTACTTTTATTTTGTTTTCAAAGATCCAAAGTATAGAATTGTTTACTTATTTCTAGGAGCTATGTTTTTCCTTCACAGATTGTCCCTTTCTTTGAATGTATCTTTTGAAATGGTGTTTTCTAATTTCATTGTCAGGAGTTAAGGTCCTGAGCTTGAAAAACACGAATTCTTTTCTTAGAAGCAAGTGAGCTTTCCTTCTTTCCTAACGTACACAGCTGGTTTCAGGATATATCAATACTGAGAGCCATTTATTGTTAAAAGATTTTTTTTTTGATCTTTGGCAAGCCCTAGAGGGAAGAGAAGATTAATGTCGTATGTCATTCCCAGCATCAGATTGGAAGAAGGATTTGTAACTATGATGAATGTTTTAGTCACAAATTTAAGAGAAACTTACACCTTTGGCTACATCTGTGCAGTGTGACATTGATGACTGAGAAAGCACACGGAGCTTCAAGGAGGGGCAGGGAGGTCCTCCGCTTGCTGTGTGCTGCAGTGGGGAAGGAGTGGTGAGTGGCTCTGAATTTTAAGAAATCCATGAAACTTTTAAAAGTTACATTGTATAATGGTTATTATGGTAGCGTTATTTCCTGAGGGCTTTTTGTTTTGTTTTGTTTTGCTTTGTTTTTTAGTGCGAAGTCAAGAGGACTAATAACCAAGTTATGAGGCATTAGCTCCAATGGGGAATGAGGGATAGGGTCTTAAGCTCTCTCCTGTATCTTCGCTGTTCAGGATTCTCTCTTAGCAGAGCATGAAAGTTGCACTGCACATCAAACCCACCGGCTAGCCATTTCCTCAGGTCTGAGTGACTAACTCCTACCCCACACTGCAGCTTGGAAGGAAAGGTGACAGAGAAGGAAATAGAAGAGCTGAATCTTAGAGTTAAATGTCATTTTTGTGCTTCAAACAGGTGCAGAATGGAGTAGGCAGGCACAAGCGGAAAATAAATAAATTAGCTAGTTCAGGAGAGGAACGCACACTTTGTGAAGGAGACTGTACCTCTAGATTTTTTTCTTTCTGATTGTTTCTTTTAGTTTTCACATAAAGCCTTTTTCAAAATAGCAGCTTTATATGTCCTAAAGAAGATAAGGAAAAGAGATTTTGTTTGAATTGAAGTCTGACCCAGAATTTAAAAGACGGAATGGTGATGTATGCCTGGGGTCCAGGCAAGGAAGTGGGATTGGGGAAGCACAGTGAGAAAGTTCTGAAGAGGTGACGAGGTTACAGAAGTGAGTAAAGATCACTTGTTCGGTCAGCCTTTCCACTCAGGTTTCCCCCCTAGAGCCGTTCTATACTCAAAAAAGCCTCTAAGACCTTAAGTAACTTGCAAGAGACAGTTTTGACAGGGTTCATGAAAATGGTGTCAAGAAAAGGAAATTACTTGCTTTAATGACTCTGACATTATTGGTGTTAAATGTTTTGCATTCTGTTTGGTGATATGCATACAGATGGGGCCATGTGGATTCAGAACTATGTTCCTTTGTGTTTCTTCTCATTTCTACCATTACAAGAAAATGAGTCAGATATGCAGAAGCAAGTTGTCCTAAAAGAGTCAGTGATTTTAATTAGTTTCGAGAGAGAAATTAACCTAAACACAGCACTGAGATTAGAGTTAGAAGGATGTTCTGCCTTAACTGTTTTTATCCCGGCCTTGCAAAGCTATTTATTGCCTTTGCCATAGGATTTTAGAACAGTTTGAGATTAGAAATCACATAGTCCAGGTGGATCAGGACTTCCACTCACCTGGCTTTGAATCAGCTTTTCCTGCTGTGTTGTGCTCTCTCTCTTTACAAAATTGAAAACACAGTGGGTTTCAGTTAAATTTAGGGAACTTACAAAGTAGATGACCATGGCAAAAGAAACTCAGACCTGCCAATTTAGATTTTAGTTTTTCTAAGGATGTTTCAGTCAAATCATGTGTTATTCCCTGAATGTAGAAATTGTTGCACTGGACATCTCTGAACTTTTTGTGGTCGTTTTGAGGACCCTTGAATTTTTGAAACCTTTCAGGAACACATCTTGGTATTTCCAACATATAGAATTGCACCAATGTTAACCTTTCTGAGCCTCAGACTCCTCTCTATAAAATGTATTAAAAATTTTTCCTTTCTCTTTTAAGAGTCTGAGCTTTTTGTTCATTATGCCACATGTCTAGAATATTCTCTTTCTAGAAAATTCAGCTCAAATCTCAATTCCTCAAAGTTTGTTGATATCTTTAGCTTTGTTTTGGTGACTATTCAATCCTTTTGGCAAGTAATGTCACTACATGGTATGTACTTTCACCTTGTGGTTATTTACTGTAACATAGCTTTTAACATTTTGATACCTTATTAAAGCTCCAAATTGCTAGCTTTTAGAGAGTGGAAACCATGACTTCTCAAACTTTGCATTCAATGTAATGCATATCAGAGTGCATAGTACATATTGTATGTTTAGCAGATAATTGTAATTTTGATTTTATATTGCCATAAGATTTTTTTTTTAACAAAATCTTTTACAAAAGCTTAGCAAATAAAGGTGTACATTAAGAGATTTATTTTTAAGTGCACCACATTATTTTCTTAACTGGCTTTCTTTTATCATAATTTGAAAGTATATCTATAATATTGCATCTATAAAGTTAATATCTATAATATTAATTTACTTTTTGTTTTAAACTATAGCATTATAAAAATACTATTAGTTATTATTTTTGGTGACAGTTTCTAAACTCAAAATTTTAAACATTTTGATTCTGTGTTCAATATTGTGTTTTTAATACTGAAAATATGCTGACAACAAAAGATCAACTATACAAGCAGGAAATAAAATAAATGTATTTTTATTGAAGAGACTCTCAAAAACAAATCATTTCAAAAGATAATCAAAGTATCAGAATGCATTGTTTTATACCTACTAGATAAAATAGTATTATAATTAGTACAAAGGTAGCCAGGATCCATTAGGACCTAGAACCTCCCGAAACTTTATGAGTTGATGGGTCCTGAATTTTTATGAGATTTATCTCCCTTCCTATGGTTCACATATGTTTTATCAAGCACCTGAAGTACTTGTTTTTTGCTCATCAGATCCAGTCAGCATAATGTCATCAATGTAATGGACCAGTATATTCCTTTCCTATTGCTACTATGATAAATAGCCATAGACCTAGTATCTTGAAACAATACAAATCTATTATCTTGTCGTCAGAATTCCTCAAGGTCTTGGCAGGACTATGTTCTTTCTGGAGGCTTTAAAGGGAAATCCACTTCCTTTTCTTTTTCCAGCTTCTCTAGGACACCATTCCTTAGTTGGTTGGTCCCCTCCTCCATCTCCAAAACCAACAGGATAGTATCTTCAAATCTCTCTTCCTCTCCCTCTCTCGGAATCCCTCTCTAACTTCTGATTTCATCATAACATCTTCCTTCTCTCTGTCTCTGACCCTCCTTATGTCCTCTTATAATGACCTGATGATTACATTGAGCCCAGCTGGTTAATATTGGATGATTTCCCATCTCAATATCCTTAATCGCATCTGCAAAATCTCTTTTGTCATGTGAGTATCATATTCACAGGTTTTGGGCATTAGGATGTAGGTATTTTTGTGGGACCGTTATTCTGCTACCAAAACCAGTATGACATTCCATGAAATGTCTAGATGGTTAAATCCCTGTTGACAGTGAACAGTTATGGCAGTGAACAGTTAATGTAGTTCTGAGGTGTACTGATGGTGCTTCTGAGTAAAGCAAACTTTTTTTCTTATGAGTCTTAATTGGTGTACAGGAAAAAAAAATTTGCTAGGTCAATAGCTACATACCAGGTACTAGTATGGTGTAACTTTCTCCAGTATAAATTTTATATTTGGAACAACAGCTACAATGGAGTTATTAACTGATTAAGTTTATAATAATCCATGCTAATTCTCCAAAATTCATCTACCTTCTGCCTCAGCCAAAGACTAAATTAAATGAAGATGCTCACTTTTCACGCAGAGACCCGACTCTAGTTATTGGTCTAGTGATGATAAGGGGTTGTTGGGATAGTGCGCATCCCCCTCAAAGGGTTTAACCTTGAAGATAATGGGCATTCTGCCTGGATAACTGTTCTATGTAAAGATATTATAATATTTTTAAGCAAAGAAGGATACTCTCCCCAGACATAGGAGAGCAAGCTTCTTCCACTGGCAGAAGAGACTTCGAGTGACTTGAGTTTTCAAATTTCTCAGTCTTATTCAAGTCTAAACAGATTTCACTATTGCTCCCTTGAGCTACTGCATCATAAAATTCAAGAAAGATTTTGAGTGGTTGTGAATACTGAAAATCACAAAATTAAAGTTTGTGTTTGCTTTTCAGCAATATTGGTCATGTGGCAAAAAGAAATAAGAGATTTTATTTGGCTGGCATGGAAGCTTTTTAGTTTTCTTACATGACTTGAAGTGAGAGTAAGAGCCAAGGTTCTCATTTTCTCTCTTTAGCAAATCAGGGCACTCAGAAGAATCCAGCTTACACCACTGTCTTTGTGATGATCTTTGTTGACATAATGGTCAAGAGAAGCAGTCACTTGGGCTCTCAAGAAACTCCGTCACAATCATCCCGAGGTGATAATTTGATGAACCGTAATGCATGTCTTTGATTATTTGCCTCTCATTTCTCTTTGAGTAGTAACTAACTACTGCATTCGTCTATAGAAATTATCTAAACTGAAACCAAAACCAGAAGCTTCCACATCACTTGGGAACTTGTTAGAAATGCATATTCTGATACTGAATCAGAATCTCTGGGAGTGGAGTCCAGGGATCTGTGATTTGCAGATGATTCTGAGGCTTGCTAAAGTTTGAGGAGCAGGAATCACCCTCAGGTTTGCTGAGTGAGAAAAGGGAAGGAGTGATAATTATTAAAACTTAGAAACTTAGATGAGAGGATCTCACAGAGCTCAAATTCAGACTGAGGGGGAGGTGCTTCTTGGTGGTATTGGGACCTCTGTGTTCAGAGGAGATTCTCCATAGGCTTGGGATCCAGTCCTCCAAAAATGGGGCACTCTCTGATACTGCTATCTCTGGGGGCAAAGGAGATAATACGGTGGGTTTTACAAGTGTTAAAAAAACACTCAAGTTGGTTCAGCTGCTGCTATGGGAAGGAAATATCACCGCCGGGGTGAATAAGCATGGCTAGGATGATGCTCACAGGAGTTGCAAGCCAACAGGTCTCCTCCTCCTCCTCTAGACTTGCATTCTCTTTCCTGCCCCATGTTGAAATTGCCTACTGTGGATGCAACCTGCAATGCAGAAATGTGGTTTGCAGAGTCTGAGCTCAGCATCACAAAACAGAGTATAGAAGGGTGTCTTTGAAACTGAGACACAATAATTTAATAACTGATACGGTTAATTGTTAGTGTTTCCTGTCTAATTTATTTATAAGAAATAGAAAACATTTTTAGATATTAATAGAAAATCAATTTTGAAAACATAATTGTCCACTAATATTCTTTTAGCCAATGGATTCGTGCAATAAATTTAAAATGTTGCTTTTTTAAGACATACGTTAGGCCCTGTGCTATGGATTCAGAACCTCATGAGACAGAAAAGGACCCTGCTTTCATGAGAATAAATTTTACGAGGGAGGCATTTTAGTTAATGTACATCACGATATTGCAACTCAAACTCATACTATTCATATATGTGAACTGTGATTTGAAAAAATATATAGCTAAAATAAAATGCAAAAATAACAAATGACTTGGAAGCAGAGCTGATAAAGGACTGTAACTGCTGTCTTGATTTCAATTGTGATTATCAAAAGGATTTCATTATTCTTACTGATTTTAATAAGCAAATGGCAAAGATTTATACATGTAGATAAATTGAATAGTGAAATATTAAGAAATACGGCAGATGGATGCTCTAGAGATCACATCTAGCTAAGTGACTTCCCTGATAATTGCCTGGTACACATACCACTTAAGTTCTTGTATACATTCTTTAGTGCAGAACCAAAAACAGACTTGGAAATAACAAACTATGCTCTCAGTTCTTTCATAAGGAAGCTGGGAAGTTAATAACTAGTTTTATTCTTGTGGCCAATTCCCCAACAAAACCGGATTCAAAGAGGGTACAGCAAGAGGTGATTTCTTAGGATTAGTTTGTAAGTGGCTTCCAAGTATTTGACTTGAATTTACAATATATGTTTATTCGAAGCCCCCAAAGACAGATGTATATGAACATTCATCTATCATCTTGTAATCAAGGGGGAAATGAGCCACAGATTTTCTGATTTCTTTGCCACAGGCAGTTACTTTACTCCAGCAACATAAACACAGGTGCAAGGGACCAGTCCATCATCTTCCAAAGTTCATGAACATTTTCCCTTGAGATGACTAATTCTGGTGCTCAGTTTGGGTTTAAAATAAGTTATTTTTTATATCTATTTTGATACAGTGGATTTGGTTTAAAAGTATTATTATAGATAATAAAAAAATAGACTTTAACCTTCAGCTACAATAAACTATAATACTATTACCTTAAAATGATAAAGCACTGTGATATTCAAAGCACATTTTCATGCATTATCTTTTTTTTTTGGTTATTAAGACAATACTAAAAGAGAGAAAGGGCAGCCATTATCACCATCATTTTATAGATTAAGAAACCAATTTCTCAACAGGTTAAATGATTACCTAAGGACATAAACTAATAAATGGTGGATTTAAAACTGGGACAGAGAGCTAAATTTTTTAATACAATTTTTTATTTATAAGCCTTTTGCAATGTATTTCTAATAAAAAAATATAAAAAACTGAATATGTTCTTTCCTCAAAATAGGATGGAATGAAGGAAAGAACACTGAACCAGAGACCTGGACCCAGGTGCAGCTTTGCCACTGACGGACTGATTTTAGACAAACTGCTGTCCTTTCAGGGCCTCAATTTTATTGCCTAAACAAAGAGAGTGTTGAACTAAATTAGCTCTAGTGTCTCCTCTGGACCTGACATTGTATGAAATAATTGCTGCTTACCTATCTAAGATCTAGATTTTTCTGTGATTAATTCCCCTATACTTATTCCTCCTGCCCCCTTACACATCTCACTGACTGAAGAGATAATTTCATACATGTGAATTGTGTAGACCTCAGAGCTCCAACTACCAAATGTATCTCTCCCATGATGCTCCCCTATGATGCTGTGGTGCTCCTGCCTTAGCTAATATTGCCAAAGGCCCTATAGAGGGTTCAAGAGAAAACTGAGAGGTAGTGTATAACAGTTTGCTTGGGCTGATATAACAAAATACGACATACTAGGTGGCTTTAAAACAGAAATTTATTTTTTTACACAATTTTGGAATCTGGGAGTCCAAGATCAAGGTGTTAGCAGGTTTAGTTTCATTTGTTGCCTCTCTCCTTGCTTTGCAGATGGCTGTCATCCCTCAGTCTGTGTGATATCTGTGTCCTCATCTCCTCTTTTTGTAAAGACATCAGTCATATTGCATTAAGTCCCACTATCATCACTTCTTTTAACCTTATTATCTCTTTAAAGACTCTCTTCAAATGCAGTCACATTCTGCAGGTGCTGGGGTTTAGGTCATCAACATATGAATTTGAAGTAGGAGGAAAACAATTGTTCATAGCATACCTCTCTAGGAGTAAGAGAATAAAACCATAGGATAGACCACCAAAGTGGGGAGTGGATATGACTGGAGAAAAAGCTATGAAATCTGAAATGGAGAGTTGCTGATGAAGTGGATCGGGGTACCCAGAAGATACTCTTTGCTGAAAGTAGGCCTTGCTTACTGCTGTCCTTATAGAGGTAGTGACTTGGATGGAAAGAAAGAAACTTGACTTAACTGATGTCTCTTAAGAATAATTACTCCCTTATGTCAATGTTTTGAAGGGGCCCTGTAAGAAAAATGAAACAGTATTCTGTGTTTTTAGCCCTAGATTTCGCTATTTCTCCTCATCCAACAGATATATACTTTACCATGTTCTAGTTCAGGACCACAAGCAACCTTTTAGCTAAAGATTTCTCTACTACAATAGAGACAGTCTCAAAACTACTAGAAGATTTGGCTATTTTTGGATTATTGCTGTATATTTTTTCTATGTTCAACGTGAATAAAAGATAATGCAGTTGCCTCAAGTAGGTTTGTACAAGTTTTCACTTTCTCATCTTAAACACAGACATCACATACATGTCATGATTCATAAAATGTCTAGATTGCACTATCTAATATGGTAGCCACTAGTCACTCAAATTTAAAGTTGAATTAATTAAAATTGAATAAAATATAAATTTAGATCCTCAGTTGCACAAGCCGCATTTCAAGTCCTTAACAGTCATGTGTGGCCACCGTATTGAACAGTGCCAACATGGAAGATTTCTGATATCACAAAGCCGACTGGATAGTATTGCTCTAGATTTTTTTTTTCAGATTGACACGTGTTAGTAAAATACCATCTCATTTAAAGGAACCAAACCTGTACTGTAAAATATTTTGTACTTGTATCAGTTAGCAGTGCATTCAGCTATAAATAACAAAAACTCAACTATGGTGGCTTAAACAAAGAAGGGTTTACAATTCCATTATTCCTATTGTAGATTCAGCTGCTTAATCATGTCATGGCCCATGTGCTATGATTTTCTTGGCCTTTCCCTCATGGTTGAAAGATGGCTGCTTTGGCTCCAGTCATTACATTGATATTTAAGGTAAGAATAAGGATGGAAGCGATGTGTGGCATCTATATCGGGAAAAAAAAGAACTTGCCCAGAATCCCTTAGCCAACTTTGGCATGTATCTTAGCCACAAGGAGTTTTTATGTCCACTCACGGAAGATGGTTAGGAATAATGGGTTGGGAATTATAGTTGGGACAGCCAACCAAAACACTGTGTCTTACACAGCTTCCTAATAGGATTTATGAAAAATATTTCCTGACATCACAGGAAAGTTAGCAAGAAACAAGAGATTATAGCTCATCGTTCCTCTAAAGAGGACAAGTATTTAAGGTTTGGGCTTTCTGGTTATTCAACAATCCATATTCCTTATGTTGACAAAACAGGAAATAGTTGCTAGCTCTATCCAAATTGCACATGTTGACTGTGATAATGATTGTGAGCACGTAGAACAGTTGTGAAAGTGTGTCCGTTATTGCAAAGCAATCAGCGGTGAAGCAAGTGGAGAGATTGTCTTACACCTGTGGTGGTACTTACGGCTCACTCTCCCAGCCGTGGCCTCGTGGCACAACCTGGAAGATGTGGGTGGTTTGATCATTTGTAGGACAGAGATTATTGTGAAAATCAAATGAGCCAACATGTGTGAAGTGTGTCTGGTATGGGATAGCCACCTCATAAACATTGTTTCCGATTCCCACTTCTTTGCATATGCTATTCAGAATTGTATCACAGTGAGTGCCATAAAATTTCAAAATATAGATCGAAGTATTAACATGAAGTATTAGCCTGATCATATATACTCAGAAAAATTATATCTTAAGTCCTTTGTTTTAATCTAGCGATGCCAGACTTACTACAAGGTATTTTCCTGAGGTTCAATGTTACTAAGAAGGGTTAAAGCTTTATTTTTTCTCTTAATTTTCTTTTGCTTAGTTAACTTGCAGATATGGACATAATTTATAGTAAAATTGGCCTCTGCTTAGTGAGCTTTAGAAACTAAATTGCTTTGGAGAGGAAGCACATGAAGAAAGGGAGGTGATCATAGGAGCAAATGTGGGGAATGATGACAGACAGGCTTTTCTGTATCCTCAGCAACTTTAGGAAACAGAGATCTCTGTTAAAAGACCAGCTGGGCCCCAGTAGAAGCCAACTGTAGAAAGAAGAAGAGGCAGATAAAGATATCCAAAAGAATAAAATCTTCCCTAATATTAATGGCAAGAGCCTTGGAGCCACACAACCATCGTCAGGGTGAGCAAAGCAGAGAGAAAAGTTCATGGTTAGAGCAATCATTTTGAATTGCTACTGTTTTTTTTTTGTTGTTGTTCTTTTGGATATGGCAGCCAAGTGGGGCTACAATCAGCTTAATTATACCTACATCAAAAGGAGTAGCACAAGGTGAACAGGTATATCTGAGGAAGATCTATTGTAAATAGTTGCCCTGATAGAGAGGAATCTGAGAATCTGAAGTTTTCTCTGTGAAGTAAATTGGCTTACAGATTCTACTGGTTCTTGCAATGAGCAAGAATTTTGAACGTAGACAGAGATGCTATTTCTCCTTTGTTGCTATTACTCAAATTGAAGTCTTCCCAAGCCTGTCTTAGGTTCCCTCCATACATATAGACAGCAAGAAGAAATTCACAGAAGGGTAATTGGAATGACTGAATGAGAAGAGATGAAGAGGAGTATTGTGTAAAATTGGCTAAACAGCAAGGAAGAGAATGGTATGCATTTTGTTTCATATTTGGAAAGCAATAAATAGCAAGGGCCAAATGGAATTATTAGCTATGTTACTTGGGCGTAATGAAGCATAACAAGGTACAATGAAAGTAAGGAGAATGTAGTGAGTATTTGAACTATCTCCTACCAGGAGCAACTACATGTTAGCCCTCTTAGAACAGGCCTCATTTAGCACAATGGGCTTTCTCTGGGATTGGATGCCACCCATTATTACACTGTAGAATCCTTTCAGAGAGGCACTGTGAGCACTTTTGGGAGATTTTAGATTATTTAGGCTGCCACTAGAATAATGTTGCAAGAAGCAATTCTCTATTGCTTTTCCTACTCAACAGTTTAGAACTACATGCTTTTGTTTTCTTCTTTAACAAACATTGTCTTGGTTTGGGTAGCCACAAAACCAGAGCTTGAAACAAGGATTTAGGTGCATATAATTTATTTGGGAAGTAACTTCAGGAAATAGGAGGAAGGGTCAGAAGAGTGAGATAGAAGAAGGAAAAGCCAATAAAGGCTGCATTATAAATGTTCTCTGCTTTTGTAGGCGATGGGGACTCAACTCTCAGAATGCCTCCCCAAATTCTTTCCCTTAGGCATGGGAGGCAGAAGCATTTATCCACTGGCTCTTATTGCTGTTGGTTAAAGATTACCTACCATCAGAAATGTGAACCTCTCAGCACTTCCAGGGAATGGCTTCCCACAGGTTTGGCAAAAACTCCTAAGCATAAAAGCAAAAGTTTCATGGGGTTGGAAGCTGTCAAGGTACATGGAACCGTCCAGCACAGATGTGGCTAAAATCAGAGGTGGGCCAGGGAGATTGGACTCAAGGCACCAGCACCAAACCCAACTTACCTCCCTAAGCACCTAACTCATCATATTCAGCCTTCCCTAGATGGCTGACAAAGCACTTTATACAGCAACTTTGACTCTGCAGTGCTGCAGATACTGCAGAGTCAAAGCTTCTTCAACACCTACCATTTTCCATAGTATTGGCGTTTTCTTTCTTATTATGTCCTCTGGGGACTTCATTAACCACCAGACCATTTCTCCAGTTTTATACAGAAATTATAATTCTTTGTTTTGCCATTAACTTTTTAAGACTTGTCTCATTCAATGCATTGCCAAATAAGCAGCTACTCCATGATCTTTTGTACAACTGTATACCTAATAAAGTGATGTGCTTTCAGTTATATATTCAATAAATATGGGTTGATTTGTTTGTTTTTCATTTCTATCCATTTTTAAAAATTGAAAGGCAATATGTATATATGATAAAAATTCAAGCAAAGTTTATACAATGGAAAGTCATTCTTATCCTTACCTTAGACTTCCAATCTTCTTCCCTGATAGTCATTGTTAATAGTTCTTTATTTATTGCTCCAGAAGTTGTCTGTGGATATACAATTATTCTTATATATCCATTATATGTAAATGTGATCATATAATATATATGATCTGTTCTTTATTTTTCACTGAACAAATATATTTAAGATTGTTCAATAGCAGTGCATACAGACTGACTTCATTCATTTTAATGACTCTCTGGTATTCCATTGTACATGTGTTTTTCATCAATCTGATTTTTCTGCTTTCCATAATATTTCTAGCACTATAATAATCATAACATAGTAATTAAATGTTCCTTTTAAAAGACAGAATAGCCCCGATTATGCTGTATTAGTTTTCTATTGCAGTAGCAAATTACCACAAGTGTAACAACTTAAAACAACACAAATATCTCAATTTGTACGTATCATAATTCTTGGCGTAGATTTGCTGGGTCTGTGTTCGGAGTTTTGCCAAGCTGAAAATCAAGATGTCAGCTGGGACTATAATCTCATCTGTGGCTTGAGATTCTCTTCCTAGCTCACTTGTTGGTAGAGGTCAGCTGTGTAACTCAGATTCCCATTTTCTTGCCATTTGTCAGCTGGGGGCTGCTCTCAGCTCCTAGAAGCTGCCCTTGTCCATCGTAGTTACTAACACGGCTGTTTGAGTCTAGGCCAGTAGTACTGTCTGCTTCTGCTTAAGGGCTCACCTGATTAGGTCAAACTCACCTAGAATAATCTCCCTTTTGATTAACTCAAAGTCAACTGATTAAGGATCTCAATCATATCTGCAAAATGTTTTTGTTCTATCATGGGAGTGATATCCCATCATATTCAAAGGTCTTACCCACACTCCAGGAGAGGGGAGACATGACAAGCAGGTAGCAAAAATCTGTCAATAATAAAAGAATCTGGGTAGAGGATTTTTTCTTTTCTGAATTACTTTATGCAATTTTGCTATCTTTTTTTCCAGAATTAGAATCTCAGAAAGATCCTTGAAGTCTAACATTCTGTACACTCTACAATATCCTTTTCAAGTGGACATCCACTTGATTGCTATGCGATCATATCCCAAAGCATGGATCTCACTACCCCCTGAGGCAATGTATTCCTCTGTGTAAGTAAAAATTTCAATCACATACAAATGTATAAGTATTTCCTGAGTACTCATCATGTATCTTAAACAATGACCAATGTTTGGCTATTCTTGTTCCAGCTATCTCCAATTCACATTTTTGTTTGTTTGTTTGTTTACTATTTTAAAGCAAATACCACACATTAACTTACTTAAGTCATATATACTCCAGTGAGTGTATCTAATACATAAAAACTTCTTTTACTCATTGCTAATCAACCATTTAATTTTAGATAACTCTACTTATGAGAAACTTCTTCCTTGAATATTTTGCTGAAAGTTGGCTTCCTATAAATTTGGCTCATCGATCCTGGTTGGTTTTGGAGAAAATCAGAATAACCTCTTTATAGTTCAGAAGACTACCTTGCAATCAGCAAATATTTAAATTTTGCTTGTATGGATTATGATACTCTTTCTCCCTGCCCATCCTAAAACTTTTTGTCATCAAACATAATATATTCTATTTTACCATCAGGCCTTTGATGAGATTTTCTCACTATCTTAGCCTTGCTTTTCTGAGCTCATGCCAAATGACCGAGGTCTTCCTTAAAATAAAATATCAGAAAACAACTCAATCCTCCAGAAATGGTCTAAATACTGAAAAATGCAGTACCATTTCCCTTGGTCTGAATAGACATGCAGGGTGAGTTTCTTAATAGGAACACTATTAACTCATTGAGCTTTATGTCAACTGAAACAACTCAGATTTTTTACATAAATTGTAATGAAAGGACTTGTTTCTATATGTATATAATTTATTTTGCTGAATCTAAATGCGTGCTTAACATTTTTATCCCATTTATCTTATTATTTTTCCACTTGTCTCAGTTCTGTTATTCAACAAAATAGCCAGCTCTCATGACTATATGCCATATACAGATTTAACAAGCCTGACTTATATATCTACACACAGTTGGTAGAGAGGAAGGGGGCCGAGTGAAAATAAGCCTGGGCTCTGAAGTCAGACAGCCTGGGAAAAATTCTGGTTCTATACACTAGCTGTGTATCCTGGGTGGATGCCTTTACCTTTCGGTTCTTCGATTCCTCATCTTTACAATGGAGGATATAATAGTAACTACTTCATAGGGTTTTTTTTTGTGAGGAATAAATCAATTAGTATATAAAGTGCTTAAAATTCCTAGTCTTAGCCTAGAGTAAGGATTTAATATATGTTGCAGAACTTGGAGGTTGTGGACCGACAATACGGTTTGGGCAGAGTCATTCAACCAGCCCAAATCCACCTAAATGTTTTATTATCCGAATGTTTCTGTCTTTTCTATAAGGCTACCATTCAAGACTTTGTAAAATGCCTTGTTGATGTCAAGATACACTTTTTTTCAGCCTTCTGATTAATTTTCATATTAGTTAATTAATTATTGCTCAAGAAATGTAATAACCATAACAAAATATCAGGTTGGTTTACTCCCTTTCTTTTGGAAATCGTATTGTAACCATCATATTGGGCCTAGAATAAATACAAATATCTCTTCAACTACTACCATAGGCCAGAGCAGCAGCACTGAGGAATGGGGCAAGGCAGAGGATAGTGCTTTGGATGTTTATGCAGTAATTTCCTGAAATCAGTAGATGGAAATTGGTTGGCAAACATTAGTTATGAATTAGATGAGTTCACAACCTGCAGTTAGTAAGTTTCCTTGAAAAGGAATGCTCACCTCAAACTAAGAAAGTACTATCCTAAGACAGATGGCTTGAAAAAGAGCAGCATAGGACACATGGAAGAAAGTCTGTAGAACATGTCCAATAAAAAGAAGAACCAAAACTAGCTCAGAAATGTGACAGCTAAAGGTTATCATTACTTGCTTGGGAAGGAAGGATTGTACATTTATTCCAGAATTCCAATCATATGCTTTGCAGTTTCAAATAAAATTTGGTGTCCATCGTCTGCTTCCCTGGAATACCAAGAGATCCGGATGGTTTGCCACCAGATATATAACCATGCAATAACCATTGTAAATATTGTGATGGTTTGACTTAAATGAGAGGCCAAATTCACTTTTGGGAGAAACTGGTGCTGAGGAGAGACATTCTTTTTTCTTTTCTCACAGACAGGTATAATGAAGTTCTGCTAGAAGGATGTTTGGCTGCTAGTTGATAATGACTCACTGTAACTACTAAAAGCTATTGACCAAGAAAACAAATGGTGAGTCCTACATTGATTATGCTATTCTGTTTCTGGGCTTTCCCCCCAACGGCTGGAGTTTGAAATGTAAAGCTGGACCGAAGTAGATATACTATTCTACCTGTAAAATCACATTGGAATACAATAACACATTGGAATATAATACATTGGAGGCAATAACAGATTAAAGAAACCATTATTAAGAGTGCAACATCTATAATCCAGATAATTAAAGAACAACAAAAACAATAGTATAGCCCTCTGCATTTTGATGAGTTTTGGTAATGGCTTGGCTTTGGAGAATTTTAAGTCCACTGAATCTTTTTTCTTGCAAATATATGCAGATTCTAGAGAGACTCTGCTTTGTAATGACTATCAGGAAATCAAAAAGGCAGAGGGCTTACAATGAATAACCTCTTACAGGGGCCACTCTATGTAGTGTGGCCGGGACAAGGCAGCGGCTTTAGTTTATTCATTTGTACCTTGGACATAGAATGACAAATGTGGTGACCAAATAATTTATTACAAAATTGAAAATTACTTCAACTCTATAGTAATTATTACGATTATAGGAGATTACTGAAATGTCAACATTAATATTTAATTATTTCTATTAAACTTTATTTAAAAGTGGCTAATAATTCTTTTAATCATGGTAGGTAATATAACTAGTATTTACATATTAAGGTGAATACAGTTCTTATTTTTTATTTTTAGTAAAGGAGTACTGATTTCCAATAAACTTTTATAATATCTTAAATTTAAGAACTTAAATTTAAATTCATTTAGCTATATATCAATAAATATATTGATTTATATCAATAAATCAATATATTTAGCTATATATCAATAAATATATAGCTAAATGAATAGTGAACTCTTCTTGATGTTTAAGACAACATTCAGGTACAGAGTGAACAAATCAGGTAAGCAGTTCCTTTATTTAATTAACGGTATTTATTCTAGTCTTCTGTTACATTTCTCGTTTCTCGTGTTTTAAAAAATTGCCATCAGACATTCTGTAATTTTGTTTTTCAGTACTTTGTGCGGCTTAATTCATTAGAACCCAGGGACTTGTGCTTCATCATTATCCCTCAAATGCAATAAGTAGAAAGAGCATTTAACCAGGAATCAGGTGGCCGATTCTACCCAAACATTGGGCTATGATTTTTTTGAGTCTCCTTCTAGTGTCAAAATTCTATTCTAAGTTTTTGGTTTTCCCTTAATATTTCCCTTAGTATTTATTCTACCCTGTCCAGTTTGACAATTATTTTTCTGGATGGTGTAAAAGAAAACAAAATAGTTAAATATTTCTATTTCTTTTCTGTCATCAGTTAATATTATATCATCTGCGTTAGGGCCAAGCTCTGCTTATTTTTTTTTCTTTTTGCCCTAAGTCTAGCTTTAAAAACAAGTGTCCTCTTGGTAGCTTTAAAAGTTTTTGCTAAGCCTTGCTCATAGGGTTTATGGGATTAGACAGAATCAGGACTTGGATCTCATTTCTGTTTTATGCTAGTTTTGTTGGCAAAGCTAGCAAAGTCTCTGGTATGGCGCGAACGATTCTGAGACCCACGGGGCCAATTGAGATTAATTATGAGCCTTTATTAGCCGGCCGGCGACTGACTCTCTACCACGCAGGGCTAGAGGAAATCAGCCCCGAGCTTCCAGAGCAGGCAGCTGATAAAGCTCAAGACCATATCCTGGTGGTCTCCTGAACAAGCCAGCAGATTACAGAAGTGGAAGTTGGCTTTTAGCATATCTTTGCCCGGAACAACACCCTTAATTAACAAGTAAATGAATTACAGAAGCAGACATTGGCCATCTACATATTTTATACAATACACTTCCTAAACCACACACAAGCAAGTAGGACAACTTCTGATATGGAAAGATATTTCTTCCCTGTAGCTGACTTAGCTAGTTTGCTCATTTGAAAATTTTCCACCCTTAACATCTCTAGAATATTACTTAATACAATATCTGGCACCAAAAGCCCTAGAGAACTGTTATTTATTTACTTGGTTTTACTTTTTGTTGCCATCATCATTGTCATCATCATCATCATCATCATCATCATTGTTATTATTACTCTGGAGGTTATTTTTGAAATATTATTACTACTTTTTCAACACTTTTATTAAAAAGCAAATCATTAACACTTCATACATTGAAATAACTTTACAATTTACAGGGTATTTTTACATGTCTTATCTGATCTTGACAATGATGCCACATTGAGAGGGATTACATTACACATTTCAGATCAGAGTCTGAGACGTTTAGTAACTTGTCCAAAGAATGAGCACAAAGGGCTTGTGACATTTACTTCCCTAACCCCATAGTGCCTAGCATCATAAGTGACTGAGATAACCCATGTGATAGTAGCAGGACAGTGATAAACAACATCGGGTGGCTTTGCTACACTGTTGTCTGTGATGAACATCAGCCCTGGAAAGAACAAAGCTTCTTTAAAGAACACTTGTATTTATTACAGAGTGTAAATTTCTTGCAATAGAAACAGTATAAGATTTTTTTCTCTCTTGTAGACACTGGATTTTAAACAGGGATTTTCTCTCAAAATGTGTTTTCAATTTTGAATATAAAAATTTGCTACTTATTAAAGGGACAGTGTGGTATCTGAAGTTCTAGGGGCATTTGGAAAGGGGTCCTGACATGGGGTTGAGAGGTAGTGAGGGCAGAAAAGATCTTAAGGTGCGTTTGCTGGAGAAGCAGACAGACAGACTGACATAAAAAGTCACATTCTGATTCATTTGTTTCATTTCCCTCTTTGTCTCTTGAATCAAGAGGAAAGCAATCATTTTTGTCTTAGAGCACTTCACTATGAGATAGTTTCTACCAATTTGAAGAAAAATGGAAAAAAACAAGGACAACATCTTGAGAGTTTCATAATGCTAATTTTAAGCTTGAATTTTTAAAAATTCTTAAGAACTTCCTGTGCTTTGCTGTTTAAAAACTTCATTTTCTGAAACGATGGCAATAGTAGATGGCAGTTGATTTTATTTAATTTGCTTACCAAGCCAAATAAAAAGTTGGTAAATATGCGTTGACTTTTAAAAATTTATTGGTTTGTGGAATCCAAAGCCTGAGGTTGGAGACGTGAATGCACTAAGGCCAGGTTGGTTCTGTGGCGCAGGAAGCCCTCTGGCAAGCTTGGCCAGCACCTCTCCACTGACTCAGCTCTCCTGCTGCTGCGTGCTCTGAATAAATATTCCATCCCAGTGAATGGAATGTGATTTAGTTGAGTTTCTCCTGAAAGGCTGTCTGAGAGGCTGTGAAAAGTGACTCCTTTGGCTGACCTCCCATTTTCTCTCCCCACAAAATAAGTCAGATTGACAGAATTCAAAGGAGACATAAAATTAGTTCTCATTGGCTGATTCAGCAATAAAGCTAGGAAACAGAATCTGCTAAATAGAAAATATTCTAAAACTAGGAGCAAGAAGTTATGAATATAAGGCCAGCCTTAACTAGCTGAGGAAATTTCTCTGTATTTGCCACTAATAGACTGTTTTTGTAACTGGATGAAGTTTTGTCCAAGTCAAGACTCCTTTACTGTAGACATTGTCAGTCTGACTGTTCTGTGGGTGAGCAGATAGCATTCAGCCAGAACTCATGCAGGCACCCTTATTACAAGAATTCTCCAAGTAATTACTGAGGCATTAGAGAATAATTTGACAATACTTTATCCTTCATAACACAATTGCCACTTCCATTACATATTTATTTCAGCTTTAAAAACAAAAATCAGGTGAGGTAAAATTGTCTGAAAGAGATTGCCCAGATTCTTCCCTGCTATTTCCTATGGGACTGCAGCTCTGCCAGCCTGATAATAATACAAATTCTACTCCAAAGATCTACAGAACAAAGAATTGGATGTTCTTGTTGTATTAACACTAAGATTATGAAATAACTTTTACATTCTGGAACTGATTTTGACAGAAGAGGCGGCGGTGGAGGCGGGGATCTTTCTTAATTTTTTTCTGATGCAATTGAGCCCTTTTTCATAATTGGAGGTCGAGAACTAGACTTGCTTTCCCTCTGGTAACTAGAACCGAGAGGGATGAGGTGAAAGGAAGATTTCAGGCATTCCCAAAGGGAAGTAACTTGGCATCTAGTCTGTTTTACTCCATTCCAAATTGTAGGCAAGTGCCCTCCCACCCTATCACCGAATAATAAAGCCAGGCAGTACATCAAGGCCTCAGACAAAAGGCCCATTAGGCATGCTTGTGATTAAAGTTAATTAGAAGTCACTGAGAATTTTGAGTTCAAGATCAGTAGTGAATCAGATCTAATTTGCATAAACTACAAGGTGCTTCATTAAGGCTAATCATTTTCCTCTGTTCTTTGGTAATAAATCATCCTTCTATAGGGTTCATTTAGACTGAGCTTGAGGTTTTTGCCTTGAGAAATCTCAACACTGAAGATCAGTTTTGCTATGTTCTTTGGCCTCATTTGCTAGGATGGTATTTGTCCGGAGCCCCACCTTGAGCTGCATCCTTGAAAAGCTTCCTAGAAATTGAAGCACTGATTCATTAGGGCCCATGTGCCAGCAGCCAAGACCCGTATGATAATGAAGGATAATGAAATGTGTATCTTTTAAGGTATTTGTAGAACAAATTATACTGATGAAGTACTCAGGCCACATAGTGCATTGTGTTAATCCAACTGATCATTAAATAATGTTATATAACCTTCTTGAAATGAGTCTATTTAAATCCAAGAAAATTGATCAAGTTTAACCTTTGAGAGCTCATGTGCCTCATTCTTTCTTTCTTTGCAATCACTTGCGAGACTGACGAGATATTGCTTGTTTTGTCCCAAAGGAATTTATTTTCTCTTATCTCCTGTCATTTGTACACTCCTCTGCATGTGCCTGGAACAACTTTCCCATCTCCTCCCACTGTCCTCTGTGCTCTTGCCTATTAAAACATTTATCTCACTGCAATATAATTTCTTTTTTACTTATTTATCCCTTTCACTCCTTGAAAACAGGGATTCCATGTTTATCCCATAGCTAAAACTAAACATATATTGAATAAAATGTGAATTATGAGATGGCGGCTCTAATGAAATATTATATGGCCTATTAAAAGGATGAAGTTGATCTCTATATATTAGCATGTAAAGATACCCATATATTTTATAATATAGTTACTTTAAAAAGGTTTAAAATTATTTTTGTAAAAAAAATAATGCTTATGTGTATATTCATAGAAAAGATAAAAAATATAAATATGCAGGGGTGGGATCTGGGTGTAAAGGCAGGGCTTTTACTTTTAACTTTGTACATTTCTATATTTTAATTTGATAGATTGAGTTTATATTACTATTGGAAATTAAAAACTCATGCAGTTTTAAATACCATAAAATTATAGATTCTACTTGCTAATTACTATTATTTTAATAAACACTATTACTTTCCTAGGGCTGCTGTAACAAACTATCACAAACTGGGTCTTTTAATAACAACAAAAATTTATTCTTGCACAGTTCTGGAGGTTAGACATTCTGAAATGAAGGTAGAGCCATGCTCCCTCCAAAGGTTCTTGGAAAGAATCCTTCTTTGCCTCTCCGAGCTTCTGGTGGTTATCAATAATCCTTGGCATTCTTTGGCTTGTGGACTCATCACTCCAATCTCTGCCTCTGTTTTCACGTGATCTTCTCCTCTGTTTGTTATCTTCACATGGTCTTCTTACAAGGACACCAGTCACTGGAGTTAGGGTCCATCCTAATCCAGTATGACCTTATCTTAACATAGCTATTGATGTCTGCAAAAACCTTATTTCCAAACAAGACCATGTTCTGAGGTTCCGGATTGACTCGAATTTTGGAAGAACATAATTCATTCCAGTACAAACACTTACTAAAGAGTACTTTCTAATGAGGCCTGGAACCAATTTATGTGTTAAAATGTCTTTCTGAAGACTGTTGTCTGGGCAGGTATCTCAGCATTATAATTTTAGTACCTTATTGGACTGGCACAGGATGGGAGCTCTGGGGCACGTTGCTGCTGCTACAGCTTAGGAGAACCTAACAAGCCTGCAGCTCTTCTCTCCTCTAGCCTTAGACCAAATTCATTCCACTCTGCCACTTCAGTTCTGGGGTGAAGCAGCTTTTAGTTCCTCTTCCAATCTCTAATTTTACTGTTGGTATGATGTTTTGTTTCTTTAATTTACAGATGTAATCCTTTTCTTCTCTCTCTCTCTCTCTCTCTCTCTCTCTCTCTCTCTCTCTCTCTCTCTCTCCCTCTCTCTCTCTTTTCTGTATATATTGTCCAATATATACAAGGCTCTGTTGGATACACAAAATGAATTTTCTTTCTCCTGAGGATCTTGCAGTTTTGTTTACCAATATTAATACCATACATACTGATTCTAAAATACACATTTTAACATTTCTAAAATTGGTATTCTTCTTAACAGTTGATGGCATGACATAGTTTAATTGGTAGCACGTAAAATTTCTTAATGGTAAAAAAGTTATATGTGTTACAGTTAATGTCTTCAGATTCAATGAGCTATGGTAGCATGAGAAATTTAGACAAGTTTACTCCCTCCATTACTCTTGATAAGCACATGCTGTGAGTGATTGTGGATTAAATAGAAATCTATAGTTCTTTTTTTAAATATATTTTTAAAAATAAAATTATTCATTTTTACATGTTTATTATTGTTATTTTTAAGTTGAGGTATAATTGACATATAACATTGTATTAGTTTCAGGTGTACAGCATAATGCTTCCATCTTTGTATATATTATGAAATGATCACCTCAATAAGTACTTAGCATTCATCACTATGTATAGTTACAAAATTTTTTCCTCTTATGATGAGAACATTTAAGATCTATTCTCTTAGCAACTCACAAATATGCAATACAGTATTAACTGTAGTTATCATGCTATATATTACATCCCTATGACTTATTTATTTTGTAACTGGAAGTCTGTCCCTTTTAATCCCCTTCCCCACATTTCACCCATAGCCTAGCCCCTGCCTTCAGCAACTACCAATCTGTTCTATGTATCTGTGGTTTTCTTTTTCTTTTTTTTGCAGGTTCCACATATAAGTGAGATCATACAATATTTGTATTTCTCTGTCTGACTTATTTCACTTAGCTTCACTTAGCATAATGACCTCAAGGTCCATCCATATTGTTGCAAATGGCAGATTTAATTCCCTTTTTTGGCTGACTAATATTCCATTTTACATTTACATTTTTTTTTATCCATTCATTCATCAGTGGACATTTAGGTTGTTTCCATATCTTGGCTATTATAAATAATACTGCAGTGAACATAGGGGTACATGTATCTTTTTGAGTTAGTGTTTTTGTTTTTGATAAAAACACAAAAATAGAATTGCTGGGTCATATAGTAGTTCTATTTTTAAATTTTTGAGGAGCCTTCATGCTGTTTTCCACAGCAACTGCACCAATTTACATTCCCACCAATAGTGCACAGGGTTCCCTTTCCTCTATATCCTTGCCAACGCTTGTTATTTCTTTTTTTCAATTAATTTATTTTTCAATTACAGTTCACATACAATATTATATTATTTTCAGGTGTTCAACATAGTGATAAGACACTTATACAACTTACAAAGCGATCACTCCGATAAGTCTAGTACCCACCTGACACCACACATAGTTATTACAATAGTATTGACTATATTTCCTATGCTGTTATTTACATCCCTGTGATGATTTATTAGTGCCAATTTGTACTTCTTAATCTCTTCACCTTTTTCACCCAGTTCCCCTCCAATCTGACAACCATCAATTTGTTCTCTGTATCTGTAAGTTTGTTTTTGTTTTGCTTGTTCATTTCTCCTACTCTTCTCCTCCTCCTCTTCTTCCTCCTCCTCCTCCTCCTCCTCTTCCTCCTCCTTCTCCCTTCTTCTTCTTTTTACATTCTACATGTAAGTGAGATCATGTGGTATTTGTCTTTCTGTGTCTGACTTATTTCATTTAGCATAATACCCTCTAGGTCCATCCACGTCATGGCAAATAAGATTTCATTCTTTTTTATGACCAAGTAACATTCCATTGTATATGTGTACCACTCCCTCTTTATCCAGTCATCTCCTGATGGACACTTAGTTTGCTTCCATATTTTGGCTACTGTAAATAATGCTGCAATGAACATAAGCATTCATACATCTTTTCAAATTAGTGTTTTGGATTTCTTTGGATAAATACCCAGAAGTGGAATTGCTGGGTCATATGGTAGTTCTATTTTTAATTTTTTGAGAAACCTCCATATTTTTTTCCATACAGGTTGCATCATTTTCCAATTCTACCAAGAGTGCATGAAGTTTCTCTTTTCTCCACATCCTTGCCAACACTTGATGTTTGTTGATTTATTGATGAAGGCTGTTCTGACAGGTGTGAGGTATTATCTCATTGTGGTTTTAACACTTGTTATTTCTAATTCCATTGTTCATTCCACAAATATGATTAAGCACCTACTATTTACAAGGAATAAAACATATCTAAGCACTCTTCTAAAAATAATATTAGAACTTACATTTACCAAGCAGGAGATCTGGCTATTATTAAAAATTCTACAAGGCAAAAGCATTTGTGAACCAAGGCAGAAGGCAAACCTAAGTTAATAATATCTCTAGTTATCAACACTGTATCTTTCCCATTGGTAATTTTTTTTGGAAGAAATTGGGTCCTTGAAGTTATTATTAGTTAAACTATAGTCTTTAAGGTGGAAAATTCAACTTACTGTTTAGCTTTTTCCCAAATCTCAAATCTATTGTCACTACTAAATATTCACACTGTTCGCATAAAGTATCTTTTGTGTGATGTAAAATTTTGTCTCTTCCCACAAAGGGTTAAAATATTATATAGAGAAAGGAAGAAAATGTAAGAGAAATTCTGAATCCAATTCATTATTTTTTTTCTTTTACATACTATTTGTGTCAGAGTGAGAAATAAGAACTTAGTTTGAAAATTCACCAGCTAAAAGAAAATGGTTTTATGTGGCAATCCTGCCCCAGAAAACAAGTAATTAAAGTACTTCTTAAAATAGCAGCCATAAAATTGACATTCTATGGGAGACCATGTGTTTGTTACTGTTTTTTAGTGAGGATCCTTCCTGGGCACTGTTCTGAGAACTGACATTTGCTGGCAAAAGTTGCATACTACCGAAGGACTTTGCATCTTCTTCTGGTGAAAAGGCTAGTGTATTTCTGGTGTATGCAGGATAGGTGTATTATGTCAGGTGCATATGACCTCATTATTGTCTTTATTTAGAGATTAAGTATGGTTTAAGATCTGTCTGGGTGTCAAGTTGACGAGGGGTGGACTTGAAATCATTAGTTTTGTGTCAACTTGATTAGGCCATGGTAATGAAATAGTTGGTTAAATATTATTCTAGATGTTTCAGTGAAAGTATTTTTTAGATAAGATTAACATTTAAATCAGGAGACTTCATGTAAAGCAGATTGCCCTCCATATTGTGAGTAGGCCTCATCTAATCAGTTGAAAACCTCAATAGAGAAAGAACTGACCTCCCTAAAAGAAGAGGAAATTCTGCCAGCAGATTGCCTTTGGACTTGCAATGCAGTATCAACTCTTTTCTGGGTCTCCGGCCTGCTAGCCTGGAGAAGACTTTGGAAGTCTTGAAAGAAATTTATTTCTAAATATCATCCATCTATTTATCATCTATCTATCTATCTATCTATCTATATCTATCTATCTATCTATCTATCTATCTATCTATCTATCATCTATCATCTATCTATCTATATCTATCAACTGTCTATCATCTATCTATCCTCTATTATCTATCTATCCATCCATCGTATTGGTTCTTTTTTCTGTAGCGAACCCTGACTAATACAGATTTTATGAGAGACACAGCTTATTGAGGCAAAAGAAACTTCTTCCTTAGTTTAAGACCTCAGAGTATGGCAGACACCAAGCCCTTACCACCCGTTACTTTCTAATTTAGGCAAGGAATTATATTGTAGAGCCTGTGCAGCTTCTTTGGTAGAGAAAAGTTGGAAGGAAGCTTCTACTGAAGGGCAAATGGGCCTTCCTCTTAAGCTACTGCCGATGGAATCCAACATTTCTTCCAATTTCCCCAAATGGGAATTGGGGCTAGATGTTGGAGCCATTTATTGATTTTAGTAATGACTTTCAGTTTCTCTAAAAATTCCTTCTTAAGTAGAGTCTGAGCCTTGTATTTTTTTCAGCTGAATTTACTGTTTTTATACTGTTGGTGTGGTTGTAAGGTATAGGGGAGAGAAGACTATAATCTTATAATTAAGTCTCAGTCTTTTAATGGCCTTGTATCTCTGGGCTATGGCCTTCACTTGTGTGTGTGTGCATTTTATTTATTTATTTATTTAGCTTCCTTTTCCCCTCCTTTAAATGAGATGAAAGCTAGAGAGGGTTATACTGTAAGACCTGTCCTTCTTCTAGGTAGAATAAGACTCTGAAGAGTAGGTCTTCATTATGGAGAACCCTCTGGGTACATTACCAAGAATACATTGGTAGTCTTGCCCTCCCCTTGCCATAGTCATGAGGTGATCTTTCTTGTCTCTTCACCATGAGAACGTGGTGGGATTCTTGGAGGTGAAATCCATGAAAGTGTGAGGACCCCTAAGATCTTCAGCTCCCAGGATTTTCTCACTCTTAAGCTAGTCCATACTCAGCCTCCAACAATTTATCAAAATTACCCTTTAAATGTTCCTACCAGTTTATGACCCCAGTGGCTTCTGTTCCTTATGAGCAGACCTCAGCTGAGGCTCTCCAGGATTTGGCATAGTGCTTTGCCCTACAACCTCAGTTCTCTGATGTTTCCAAGAAAAGTCATAATTTTTAGTTTATTTAACATTTTCTTTTCCTAAGGATGGAAGTGGTGATTTCCAAGCTTCTAATAAATTGGACCCTGAGCTGGAAATCTAGGTATTTTTTTTATAGTACCTAGCACTGTGCTAAACAAGTATTGGCACAGCAAGTCTTGGCTTGTGTGTCCACCAATGCTACCTGGCTTATTTTCCCACTACTTCCCACAGCTGCACAGGATACTGTTCTTGCCAAGGGAAGAGTTAGAGCTTTGACAAATGTGTTTGAATGGCGATCAATCCCTGAAACATAGGCACTTAGTACTCAGAGTAAGTGATGAATGACAACTACACTTAATACAGGGATTGTCCCACTCAGTTTCTTGTTTCCTTGCCCCAGACACACACACGCATGTGTGCACGTGCGCGCGCGCACACACACACACACTTGCATTATGGCCAGAAAACACTTCCTTGTTGGGCTTGAGCCTCACCTTCCTTAGGAAGGGGCATTTTGGAAATTTCCTTCCTTCCTTCCTTCCTTCCTTCCTTCCTTCCTTCCTAGAAATGTTAAAGTTAGTTTCTGTCTTGTATCCTTCCTTCCTTCCTTCCTTCCTTCCTTCCTTCTTTCCTCTTTCTTTCCTTCCTTCCTCCTTTTCCCTCCCCTTCCCCACATCTGCCTTTATTGTGAGCAGTAGGTAGGACACTTTTAGCAAATATTTGAAAAAATTAATTTACAAAAACAGGGATTCAGTGAAGCTGCTTGGTTGGAACCCTTGGGAGCTCATATAAAGATGCCTACCAAAAGCAGCATGAAGAAGATCCCAAAGCCTATGAAGAGTGAGGCCACGAAGGAGAAGGAGCTCTTTGTAGATGTCCCAAGAGCACTTGGTGGAGATGACCTCATAAAGGAGGAACCAGTTGGTGAAGAATGTACCAATGGCCAACAATACCATGGTTGGATGGGGGAAAGCAGCTGAGTCTACTGGGCTAAGTATATCTGCTCATGGTCTTGAGCTCCATTTCACCAGGCTCTAGGTAATCTGCTGCTCTGCCATCGGAAGCCTCTTTCCTCTTTTTAATATTAGTAGTTAGCATGATTATGTTCCATTAAACATTTTTTTATTATTGTTAATGTTAGTTTTTAGCAGAATAAGTCAATTTAGCTGATGATGATTGCTTGGTGAGAGTTTTCAATACTAATTTGAAATGCGAATTAATATAAACAATTACCAGAGAGTCTACACAGTCTTAAAATGGAAGACTTTAAATGACATTTCCCTGGCAATTTGTGTGAATCCCAAATATTAGGCATTCTCTTTATTGAGTACACTAAATACACATCCAAAGCCCAATTTGAGTTTGCCATCACATAATCATTCTTAATTGTAGCCAGCTCTGAAATAATGATGACCTTATTAACTAACAGTTACCTAAAGAATTACTTCCTAGTCTGGGAACATATTTGGAAAGACAGATACCTTATGTGCTGGGCATGAGTTCTGATGGTCTCAGAAAATGAAGACCCACATGACACTTTAGGAAGATGGACTTATTTTTTTCTCATTCAGAAAGAAGGGAACTAATGTTTATTGAGTCTTTTTTTGTGTCAAACACTTTATATTCATTCGATAGTCAATGAATATTTATTGAGTAGTACCATGGTTTTGCAATATATTTTAATTGCTAGGGATGCCATGGGAATAAGACAGATGAGCTCCCTTCTCTCATGAATCTTATATTCTGGTTGGGATAGTAAAATAAATCCAGAGAATGAAAACTACCCTGACTTCAGGTAGAGAATGGCTGAGTGAATGGAGAAGAAAAGAGAGCATATTAGGTAGGGTAGAGCAAGTAAGACCTCTTTGAAAAGGTGGCATTTGCATTGAGCTATTAAAGAGCCGACCACTCATTTTTTAATTTTCACAAAAATTTGAGACAAAGGTAGCATTAGTTGAGCTGGTACAGGCAAATAAATGAATTACTTAGCTAGGTTAAGTAATTTCCCTAAAGTTATGTAGCCTTCAAATCCTATTCCATTTGCCTCCAAAACTACTAACTGCCCACCACATCCCACAGGTCCTTGTTCACCAGCTGCATCAGGCTTGGGCAGAAATAAGCTCTTTGTTTACCCTATTTTGGACTTTAGATTTTCATGGACAGAGAATTTTCTGAGAAAATTCACATTGGGTCATCTATTTCCTTAGTGAAAACATCAAAAAAAAATAATAATAAGATAGCCACTTAATTTTAATTAGCTTTTCATTAAAAAAAAAAAGATATTTTAACACCAAAAAAA
>NW_006436664.1:3072215-3088596 GCF_000325575.1 Pteropus alecto
AGAGCAGATTAGGTAGGGTAGAGCAAGTAAGACCTCTTTGAAAAGGTGGCATTTGCATTGAGCTATTAAAGAGCTGACCACTCATTTTTTAATTTTCACAAAAATTTGAGACAAAGGTAGCATTAGTTGAGCTGGTACAGGCAAATAAATGAATTACTTAGCTAGGTTAAGTAATTTCCCTAAAGTTATGTAGCCTTCAAATTCTATTCCATTTGCCTCCAAAACTACTAACTGCCCACCACATCCCACAGGTCCTTGTTCACCAGCTGCATCAGGCTTGGGCAGAAATAAGCTCTTTGTTTACCCTATTTTGGACTTTAGATTTTCATGGACAGAGAATTTTCTGAGAAAATTCACATTGGGTCATCTATTTCCTTAGTGAAAACATCAAAAAAAAAAAAAATATAAGATAGCCACTTAATTTTAATTAGCTTTTCATTAAAAAAAAAAAGGATATTTTAACACCAAAAAAGTCAAAAGGATATTTTTTGAGATTAAAGAACATGACTTCGAATTGAACAAAGTTAGCCTTATGAAATACATTATTTTGTCTCTGTTTTACTTATTTCAGAGAGAACCACTAGAACCACAACATAAATGGACCTATCTGAGAACCGATGGAGTAGGTGACCTTTTGGGTTACCTTCAACCTTGAGACTCCTAGGTTGATTCAAACCCCCTGAGCCTGACATGAGGAGGAGCCCTGCCTGCAGATTCCCTGCAGTGAGGACCTAAACTCCTCATTAATGGAGTCAGTCTAAGAAAGGGCAGGTCATCTTGACCTAAATAATTTCAGTTGGAGTCTTTTCCCTCACAATGTTTACCTAGTTAAGGAAGAAGAGATAATGCATTCTCCATTCACTAAAAAGTTCAAACACAACTTAAGGCTCTTTAGGAAAGAATTTACCAACTGTTTTTCCTTAGGCAGTTGCTCACATTGGCTTGAATGAATTACGAGATTAAATTCATTGCTTTTCCTATTAATTAAATATGGAATTAGAAATGACCTTTTAGACTTCTATCAATAGGACTGTGTGTGTGTATATCATGAATATTTAAGTATTGATCACTTTATGATAGTGATATACATCTGTATTTTTTTTCATCTGTGTGAAACATAAGCAAAACTAAGAAATGTTTTAAAAATACTGTTTAAAATTCTATGAAAAAATAATGATAATTATAGAGGAAATAATTGCAGCCATTTCTTGAAGCCATTTCTACAGTTTCTGATACCTAATTGTAGCAGTTGTGCCACAGTTCATTTCATAGAGGGTCAGGATAAGATGTGCTCGGCTAAAGCCTCAAAAATCAATTGAAATTTTGGTTTTGTACATGAGTAAAAATAGCAAAGATACAATCTGTTTGAGTGTCTGGCTCTTTTTTTTTTTTTTGTCAATATAACCATTATTTCCTTCACACTGTTTTATCTCTCTTTCTTAAGCTTAATAGCATGAGCTAAAAGCAATTCATTTCACAAAGCAATTGAAGAGATGAAGAGAAACACAAAATATGAAAAATGTACCAGGCACAACTGAAAGCATTCTACAATAATAATAGAGTTCTAAATTGCTTAGAATTCGTTTGAAGCTTTTCTTCTGATTGGAAATTTCTTTTAATTTCAAAAGTAGTTAAGGATGGTAGAAGAAAGGAGAAGCAGTAAATGTAAAGAAGCTACATCACCTGTAATCCTGATACCGGGGCTGGCATTACTAATGTGTTCCTGAATTCCTTCTCATCTTAAAAAAAATATATATATATATATAGGTATATATATAATATTTATATATGTTTATTAAAACAGATTTATAGTGCATATATAATTGTATTCCCTTTTGTTAAATAATATGAAGCATTTTCATGACAACAAATATTTTTCATATATGTGCTTTGTATGAAGGCCTTATATTATTATATAGAATTATTAAACTTTTTACAATTAGTGCCTCACTCTTAGGCATTAAGGTTGTTTTTAATTCTTCCCCTTAAGAATAGTGCTGTGATGAACATGATCAAATATAATCTGTTTGCAACTTTGAAATATTTCTTTAGATTAGATTTCCATAAGTAGAATTGCTATGTTAAAGAATGTGAACCCTGCTAAGAATCTTTACAGTAGAAATGTAGAAACAATTTACCAGTGTGGTCTAATAATTTCCACTTCACTGTACCTTTACTTCTACAGGTATTATTATTGAAAAAAATGAATTTGATAAATTGATAGATGAAAAAAATCTCATTATTATATTAATTAGAATTTCTTTCTTTTTTTTCTTTTTTAGTGAGATTCATCACGCATTTATTCATTAAAATTTTCACAAAACATCATGTTGGCCGAGCCAGCATCAGTGGAGTGTGACCTGTTCAGTTGCATGAGGTTCCAATGCTCAGAAGTGCCTTATGCTTGTTTTAATGCTCTGTCACCATCTTGGAATTCTTAAAAATTTTATCTTTGAACTTATGTTTTGTAAGTGAAACATGATGAGACAATGAAATATGTGTGAGAGCAGAAGAAATAAATGCAAAATGCGTGTCTACTGTTGCTCATGGTTCCATTTGCATATAGTATTTTTGTCGTTTTATGAACACAGAGTTCTGGTGGATCCAGGATGCGTGGTAGTTAGTGAGACTCAAAGCGAGTGCAAGGTAAGCATGATACATTTACAGTTGAGTAAGCTGGGGAGAGGGGTTGCTGATAGCTCAAGTGGTCATGCTTTCCATTTGCTTCAGAACTTGCTTCGAATGCAGAAGGGTCACAGTTTTCTAAGAAACACAAACAACCAAGGAACTCTATCATATCCTTTCTTGCTCATGTTACTTTCTTGTATTAGCCAATTTACCATGAAAATGACATAGAAGGAAAGAAAAAGATAAGACAACCCAAAGCCTCCTTTTCCTTTTAGTCCTTTCTTGATCAATGTAAGGAATTGAGTATTGTGACCAAAAGCAGGAGAGTAAACAGAGCCCTGGAATGAAACTGTGAATGTGAGTGTTATTCATCCAATGTCCATAAAAACTGTTTCCGATTTTCCTACCTGACAGGAATGGGAAAGACCATATCTGCCATGTCAGCTGGGACATACCAGAGGTCATGTTAAAGATCTGTTCTAGTAATATCACATCTGGTACATTAACTGCAGCTGAGGCTGCTACTTAGTTAAGACGGCATATTTAATTGTCATGTGCTGTGATCCAGACTGATGTTTGCAGGGGACAGACTGGTAAATTAAATGGGAATATGATGGGACTATCAGCCCTGCATCACTTACATCTTTGAGGGTGATGCTGATGTCTGCTATTCTACCTAGGATCCAATATATTTTTGCTTTACTATCTTAGCTGAAAATGGGGAGTGCTGATTTTAGGGGTTTCTGCTTTACCTTCATTAAGATAGTAGTCTGGGGTAATCACTATTTTGTGGGTTTTATTATCTTATATAATAGTTCTATTCAAGCATGCCTACTTCTCTGAGCCTGTTAATGTTTTCCTCTACAGCCTGTCACAGCAATTCCGGCATACATTTAATGTGAGCCATCACTTTTTTCAAGCTTCTAAGAGTCATCCCATCAGCATATTTAGACTCAGGAATCCCTTCCCATGGTATTAAATTGAGAAACAGAGAGAAAGTCCCACTACTAAAAAATTCTCCCTTATCCAGCTTCATATTCTTTATCCCCAGTACACCTACTCCTGGCACCAACTGTCTTAGGTAAAGTTTCTAGAACAGTGAGATTCTTGAGCCACTTATTTACAGAGAAAATGTTCTCTAAAGAAACCTGTAAGGGAACGAAGAAGGAAGCAGAGGCACCAAATAAAGACGTGTTTCAGAAGTCTAGCCTTGGCCTGATCCCACAGGGAGCTCTGAAGTGTGAACGTTGCTATAGAACCCATCCTTCCCAAAGACAAGGGGATTGGGTATTCCCCCCTTACATTAGCCACCTGTTCAGACCCTCAGGGTGGGGCGTAACCTCCCAAGGGTCTTAAGACAAAGTGACTCTCCTCAGCTGAGGATAGTCTTGCTGAAAAGGGTGTCAGCAGCTGGGGGTTGGGTACACTGACTCAGTAAAGAGGATCTAGGTGGCACGCCAAAACCAGAGTCAGTTCTTGTGGTTATTATCTGTATGCCTGGAAAGAATCTGTATACTCTATTTTGGTTATATCTACAATAAAGCCATTTGGAGTCTGAGAATAAGACTTTAAAAATAATTTTTTAAATAGTTTCTACTTTGGTTAACAAGGCATTTCATTAGATATATAAGGACCAGAATGGATTTGACCTATTTTTAAACAGCTGGGCTATGTGAGATGAGAATCATGATGCAGATTTGTGAGGTTAGTGATAATTTTGAATGTTATAAAAATGCATTGATTCAAGGATGTTTTTTGTCTTAGATTTTAAAAACGAGATGTTGAACTGCACAAACATTAAGTATTATGTGTGTATTATTATTGAACATAGTCTGAGGGTAAAACATTCAAGCTCTAAAAAACCCCAAGGACAGCAGGTAAATAATTATATTTTAAAGTAGTTATTGTCTTACTATCATGTTTGTAGATTAATCTATGCTTTTTGTATGTAATTATTCCATTCATTTTCTTTGTGTGCAGTATTCTATTTTATAAAAATGTCAAAATTTATTTATTTTTTGTAGAGGGACATTTGTTTTTTTCCAGTTTTATATTAATACAAACAATACCGCTGTGAACATTTTTACGTATATACTGGGATGCACATGTTTATCTAGGGTATATTATACTTAGAACAGGAATTATTGAGACGTAAGATAGGGTATTTTTGATTTTCTAGATAATGCCAAACTGTTTTCCAAAGTAGTTGTATCTTTTCCTCAGCAACACTTGGTATTGTCAAAGTTACAATATTTTTTCTACTTTGGGAGTATAGTGACATCTGATTTTTAAAGTTTATTGATATAAAATGTTTATTTGCCATTTGGATTTCTTCTTTCATGAATCGTTTAAATCCTTTGCCTGAATCTATCATTTATGAACCAGGTAACTTTAAGCAAACTGCATCTCAATTTCCTCATCTATAGGATGGGGTAATAAAATCTGACTTTGATATCTTAACACAATAGAACCAACTTGGCATCACTGCTTCTGTCTAGGGTAGAGAATTACATTTACCTGAATCACCTATCCTGCATGGTTCCAAGTTACTGTGAATCAAAAGAGGAACTCGCACGATATTTGGAGATACTTTGGAAACTTGAGGAAGTCAAACAAAAGTGATAGACAGACTCCTATATAAAACCAGGTGTCATTGTTCTCTTCCCGCTTTGCATTCAGTTCATTTTCCTGAATGTAGTTTATTTCAGTTCAATTTCTTGACTCTTGGCCCTGGTGATCAATGGTGGTCCTAAGCCCCCCACCAACAATTTGGTTCCAGGCCCACAAATGTGGTAATTTTTACAGATACAGAAACTTCCCCAGAGTAGAAGTTTCCACAGAAGATATAGAATTCATAAAATCCGTGCAGTTGTTAAATTTCCCTAAAGTTCTCTCCTGTCTGCTTGAGCTGGCACTTCTGGCTGACATGGTTAGTGATTATTTTCTATTCAATGCTCTTATTTCCCCTTTCCAGACCTTCATTTGCCCAGCCCTTACCACATCTGTGTAAACTTTCATTCCTATATAAAACCCCTTATATCTGTAATACATGTGGTAGCTCTGATAACCTGATTTAACTCTGACTGATATAGCCGTTTTGACAGTGAAATAAAACAAGCATGCAAAAGTTCTTCCAAAATTCTAAATTGCTACTAAAAAGTAATTAGTGTGTTGAGCTAAATAATGTATTGCTGAGTTTCTTACATAGAGGAACAGATTAGGTAACATTTAAAATGGTAAGGAGAGCAAGCCAGCATAGGCTGTTATGGGCAGAGTGTTTCATGAAAATATTTTATTCTGTCGTTTGTCTGACTAGTGCATTTATTTGCTATCACATTGTTGCCAAAACACTCCTTCCTTTCAAGTAGCTTATTTCATAAGTTAGAGACTATAAAATAGACCTTAGAAGCATAAAGGATCTCTAAAACATGTCAAGTGTCCTCAATTAATATTGAAAGTGTAAAATATAGTCAAATTTCCAGAGACACATATTAAAACCACCTGAAAAGATATAGGTATTAGGTAAAAATGAATTTTAAAGATATGTAAAAATTCTTTACTGCAAATTGGCTGCCTCTGTGACACATTAAGTTTAAGCTTGGCAGCAGGTCATTTGCAAAGTCTGTCAAAGACTCAGACATTTTTTCTATTATTTATGACAGTTTTTTCTCGAGTCTATTATGCTAACTTGTATCTTTATAAAGATATTAGTTTTCTGGTTAATAGGCCAATAATTGGATAGCCAAACAGTAGATTTGAGCAGCTGCATTCTCTACTTAATGGACAGAATAACAGTAGTAGGGCTATTCACCCATTTAAGATTTCAAAACTGATACTTCTGTGATCATGAAGTACTTAAGAGAAGCATGGAAAAGACTTTGTGAACAGGATTATTATATTCAAAAGATAGCTGGGGTAAGAGTAGTGGGAAGGGGGCTGCTAAATGACACGATATTGCTCTTTTAAATATGACCCTATTATAAAAGTCTTTCAGTGTAACTTAGATCTGATAGTATCTTAAGTTTCTTTTTTCCTATTAATGATGTGCTTCAGTTAATTTAATACTCTATGTGCAAGACCCTGATCTATGCCCTATGGGTGATTCCAGTATGATTTCCATCACCAAAAAGCTTTAAGATCTACACAATTATAAAATCCTATAAAAAGAGACAAGGCTGTGAGAAAGCAAATGAACAAAGTAAAAGAAAGTTTTAAAGATAGACTGACATGATTTGGAGACAAATTGAATGTTGAGGACAAAAGATTCCAACATGACTTTGAACTTTCTGCTTTGCTTTATTTAGAGGGAAATGATTGCCACTAATGGGATTATATTACCCAGGAAATGAGAAATGAGTTTTGAAGTACAGATGGTGAATCTGACTAGACATGCTAGGATTTCAATTAATATTTACTCAAGGAGTAATTTTGGAAGGTCCAGATAGTTGCAAATGTGTGTATCAAATTCAGGAGAAAGGACAGGTAAAGGACAACTGCCCAGGTGATTGATTTTATCATAGAATCTGCACTTAACATTAGCACCAGGGTTGAGATTAGTAGAAAATATCTCATGATGGATCAAATAAGTTTTAATGGAAGCAAAAATACAGGTGTGATCCTTCGTTTTGTACCTCAATAATTTGATATTACTTTGTTACAGAGAACAAGAAAACATTCTCTTGTGGGAGGTCAGAAGATCTAGCAGCTGAGGAAAATGTGAAGAGATGGAAATTAATGACCATTGGTTGTGATGATTAGAAAACATTGCCAGTAGAAAGTGAAAAAAATTAAATAAAAAGTGGAAAGTGAAGAGATATAGACAATAAAGGAAACACTGAAGAGGTGCAACCTACCTGTGTGGGCTTAGTAAGCATTACTACAGTTACTATATAAGTATTCAGAATTATTTTTATAAGTCGTCTCAGCAATATTTTTATAATATGTTCATTTTCTCTACTCTCATGTTATGAGTAGAGAACTATGTCCTCTCAAAAGATATGCTGAGGTCTTAACTCCCAGTACTTGTGAATGTAACCTTGAAAATAGGGTCTTTCCAGATGTGATCGAATTGAGATGAGGTCTTTAGGATGGACTCTGATCCAATATGACTGGTGTCCTTTCAAGAAGAGGAAAATGCCATGTGAAGATACAGACACAAAGGGAGAACACCATATGACATTGAGGAAGTGATTGGATGCAGCTGCAAGCCAAGAGACACCAAGATTTGATGAGTACATGGAGAAACTATAAAGAGGTAAAGAAGCATTCTACCCAGAGTCTCAGAGGAAGTGTGGTTCTGATGACACTTTGATTTTGGACTTCTAGCCTCCAGAACTGTAAGAGAATAAATTTCCGTTGTTTTAAGCTACCCAGTTTGTGATACTTTGTTACAGCAGTCCTAGGAAACAAGTACATTCTGTTTCTCTCTCTTAATCATCTCTTTGCTTAATTAGGAATTACTTATTGAACATCTACTCTACATGGGTCACTCTGCCCCTCCATTTCCTAGCTTTCTCAATTGCCCCCTTCAAAATTGCATTTCGGAGATTAATAATTAAGAAGAGACAGCAGTGCGTGGGCCACTTTGCTTGATCTTTTTTCCTCAGTTCAATTGAAGATGTTCCCAGCAGTGTCATCTTTGACAAAGAATGATACATATAGATAAATATTCCAGCATTTGTGGCTTCTTGGCTCCAAAGGTGTGCTAAAAGTGTCAAGTTGCTACAGAACCCTTAGATAAACGATACACTTGGTGCTAGGCTGGGATGACCTGTTTATTTGAAAAGTGGTAAGTCTAACACTGCAAGTTATCACTAACTTGAGACCAGAGTCAGAAGTTGTAAAAGACTTCTCTTGGGAATGATACAATCTGAGAAGACCTCGAATCCTTTAAAAATTTCTTATAGGTGCATTGTACCTGTGGTAGAAAGAGTAATGTACTACTACTAGACGATGAGTATGCTGGCTGGATGAATCATGATGGCTATAAAAAGCTGCTGCACTCAGTGATCAGGCAGTAAAGATACACTGTGTATGGTTTGTTAGCTTTTTGCGTTAGTGGTGTCAAAAGTGCTACCCACAATTTCCTTCAATAACTTAATTCTTACCCTGAACTTGTTGGCTATGAGCATGTCTTATATTAAATGGTTAGAATGTGGAAAATGCTGTGTTGAAAACATTTCCTCTAAAATTCAGAAGTGACAGTAATCAGTCTCCATAAATGACTCTATATGGAATCAGTCGGAAAATTGAGGAATGAATTAAATGTCATGCTTTTTGGTTAAGTCCTTCTGTGAGTGTCACAAAGTACTCTTATTTTTCAATTTATAACAATAATGCAGTCAATTATTTTGGCTTATTAGAAGGATTGAGAATGAAGGGAATAGGAAGATTCTTCCATAGACATTAGCAATCCAAATGGCGTAAGACTTGCCTTTGTAAATAATTTTGTTGAAAGCCTTCTTGTTATCTACTCAACTCTATATATTTGAACAATTCAATAATATACTCATTCTATTCTTTTCTGACAGCATCTTGACGAGTTGAGTCTACCTAGCACAAGACACATGTGTCTTTGTAGACCTACAATTACAAAGATATGCATCAGGACTTCATTGGACTAAAGGAGACAGACTGTGAGGGTATTTTTCACGTTTCTGGTTTCTGAGTCTACTGTATGTCCTTGGAGTCAAATGCTGCTACAACATTTCAGTATAACAAAACAGATAGTATTGTCTGTCATCTAAAAGAAGGTAGAGGATGTCAGCCTTGAATGTGGATGAAAAATCTTGAGTTCTTTTAAAAATAAGTCAAGTCATGGTCAATTGATTCTATTTAAAAAACAAACAAATAAAACAAAACAAAAAACAAGACTTAATCTCTGGAATCAGAAATCCTTCAAAATAGTTCTAAGTAGGACCTAGTAAAACTTCAAATCTAGAAATGACATATTACAAATCACAACAAATGAGTGAGGTCTATACTTACTGACAAATACCTTTTAAAAGTTTGGCTGGACTGTCTTCCTAGTGGGGATCTAACTCAGCCCAGACAATGTATCATTAGAGGCAAACTTTAAGATTGCTGAGATCAGTGTTAGCTCTCAGGCATTACTTTCTCTGGCATATCTTGACCTAGTATTGACCATGACCTTAGAGAGAAGCTTCTGCTTTAAGTGATATAGATAGAAAAGCCTTCAGGAGGGATGGAGAAGATGTTGAGGGTGGGGAGCATGTGTCAGCCAAAGTCAAGGGCCAGCAAATACTCAGCAATAAGGTTTCCAGGATCTCCTAGGTGACCTTAAAATGATGGCCAATTAGCTGGTCTCCATTGCACTGAGGATCACACAGAACTGATATGTCTAATACCTTGAGTGGAGCTTTGACTATTGAAAGCATAGGCATAAAGGATATTTGGTAGTATGAGGCAATACAGATAAGCAAAAAGGCATTGTATCCATGGCAGACATCATTCCTGAATCATGAAAAATTTTCCTAGTGAACCTGCTGTGGCTTTATAGGCTTTTGCTACCAACCTGCTAGAGTTGGCACATAATGAATTGATTTTCCATTCTTTCTTAAGGTGTTCATAGGCTACACTTGCATAGGGTAAGGGATGGAGAACGTTACTAAGGGATGGAGAACGTAACTTTTTGGTGCAGAACTATTTAATTCTTAATGCACCAAACTGGAGTAAGACTGACATCATATATAGTTGATGCTTCTTTAACAAAGAGTTGAACTTTGTAGTAGTCAGAATCTTGACGAGAGAAAGCAGATGCACTCAAAGTGTTGATTGAAGAGAGAAAAAGGAGACAAAGATGTGGCTAGGTTAAGGGAACTAAGTGACAAAGATGTTTACATACCTAGCAACTAACAACAGGGTGCTGTTACACCTCTAAGTCTAATGGAGTGAGGAGAGGGGATGAAGTTAATGGACTGTGTTGAGAGCTGTAGCTGTGGGAAAGGGACCACCTAAAATATGCTGTAAACAAAGTGTCTGCCAAAATCATAGCCTGGCGCAGAGGGTGTGGGGAATTTTAACACTTACATTCTCTTTCCTTCTGCCTTCCGATCTCCTCCGGGTGTCTTGGCTGGAACCGTTCTGGAGTGAGAGGGCAAAAAAGCCTGGAGATGCGTTCCATAGAATTTAACATCCCAAGGCATAGAGCACAGTAAGGATGGTCGGAAATTGGAACTGGGTGGGGCAAATTGAGAGTAAATAGCACAAAATTCATTTTAGATGTCTAAGACTATCAATCCAATTTGGATTCTAGCAAATTCAAATTAGGATTGAAGGAGAAGTAGATTACAGCTCAGCACTCAGATGTGGCATTTGGGGCCCTTTACAATCGACTCCCTACATTCTTCTCTAATCCTGTTTTGCTGCTATGTTATTCTCCACATCAGTCTTTACTCTGATCGAGCTGGTTCAGTCCTAATTATCCTCCAAGAATGTTTTGTTCATTTCTGCCTCTGTGTCTTTGTTGCCATTCTTACTATCTAAAACATTCACTCTCATTCTCTCTAGCTAAATTCAAGTTACCTTTTGAGGCAAGCTAGTTGTACTGAATCCTTTGGAAAGACTTTTTCTTTTTCCATCCACAGTGGGCTCTTCTTTAGAAATTCTAAGGAACTTAATGTCTGTATCATCCATTTAGAGTACATTTTAAACTATCTATTGGTTGTTCTCTTTAATAGCTATTCCATTTCCTCATTTGGCTCATCAATGGCAAATAAGTTTCATCTGGCACACTAGTTTCAAACACTGAGAAAGTTTCTGAGGTCAACTTGGAGGTCAAGAGGATTTTATATTCAAATTGATTAAAAATGTTGACAGTGGCCTATGAGAAGGGAATAATGGCATATGTGTCTCAAATTTGCCATTCTTGATTTGGAATATAAGCTCTTAGAAGGTGAGAATGAGAGTATTTATTCATCTTTCTACTCTCTGTAGCTAGCACAGAACCCTGAATATAGCAGATGCATAATAAATATTTGTTGGTTGATTGTTTCGGCTATCTAACAACTTATTTAAATGAAGGAGTTAATGTCAGTGAAAATGTTGAACATTTTAGAATTTTTATTCCTTTGGCTGTCTTCTTTGAGAACATTCTTTGACATTACAGGGCAAAATCAGAGTTGGAGAATGTGTAGCTAAAGGTTGAATCTGCTCTCAAAATGTCGTCTTTGTAGTACTAAAATAAAGCACTGATATTGAGGTCAGAAGAGCAAAGTAAAATAAAATGATGGCTGAATACTAGTAAAGGAAATGGTTATGAGTGGCTCATTATCATAGGCTGCTTCTAAAAGCTGGCTCATTGATTTAATGATCATGCCATACATTGAGCTGCTGAATGTTCACGGCAGTTAAAAAGACATTTGTTCTCATCAAAGAAATGGGGAATTGCAATTCAAGCAGTTTGTAAGCCAAATTTTGAGTTGTAAAATTCAAAATGATTTATTATTTATGTGTTCATGCTTTTGTCCTAGTCTTACCTTAAAATATAAGACCCATGTTTTCTTTTTAGAACCCCCTTTTTGTCTGTATTCAATCTTATCCCTTTGTTGCATGAATTACTCCTAGAATTTAGCTTCTTCAGAGCCTCAGTAACTCTTTTTGGTTACTGGGATGTTATTAAGAATGTTAATTTGTGGTCAACAATCATTACTATCTATGAGTAGTTTATTAATAGATCCTGCCTGAATCGAGGGATTTTTGTTGTTGTTGCTGTTGTGGTTGGTATTGGAGTGGGAAGCCAAATACCTCATGGATTTGCATATTTAGTCTTTGACCAAGTAAATGATATAAAATCGTGTTTTATTGGATTCAAAGGAATAAACTGTAATCTCAGTTTATTTCTCGGAGAGTAGATTTCCAGAGTCAAAGCACAATGCTATGACATTAAGAATGTTTTTATGTTACATTGACATTTGCTGTGTTTTTAATGCTTCCCCAAACTGATTTCTTCTCAAGTAAAAAATGCTGAGAAGAATTCAGAAGGTTTAAATGATGAAATGCCTGAGAAAAGTCCAAAACACCACCACAATCTCTGTCTCTGTCTCTGTCTCTGTCTCTCTCTCTCTCTCTCTCTCTCTCTCTCTCTCTCTCTCTCCTCACATACACACACAGGTGCATGGGGTTGGGGTGGACAGGGGAGTATGTGTGTGGATATGTACCTTCCAGGGTAGCTTTTGTTATTAATGACTAACATGGGGCTGGACTATTTGCCACAATCAAAAATTGAAAACTTAGAACTCTTGACACTTCTCATCAGTTTGATCTTTCCAATTTCCTCAAGCTAATGAGGGTGATGGTTTTATTTGACACTAAAATATTTAGGAAATGCCTTAATCTAACAATGTGACAAGATAAATTGAGTTTAAGATAGAAAAGAAGGTGGTCCTTTCATGGAAGCAAATGTATTTCTAAGACAATGAAATACAGTTTTGTTCTCCTGTGTATTTCTATATGAATGCCCTGTAATAATTAATGTTTAAGAGCATAACATAAGGAAGAAAATTTGAGCTCTAAACCCTTAAGGAATCTTATGTTTCTGGTTACTAATCTTTTGATTTCAATGGGAAACTAGATATTTGCTAGCCTCACTAGGGTGGATTGAACATATGAGAATTATTAAGAATATCCACAAGCAATGCCATTTGTAAAGATTTGTGCAATGCACCTGTAATACTCCCACACATTCCTATCATCTGAGTTTCTTCTGGTGGGCAAGACCAGATGTTTGTCATTAGGAGGAAACTTGCAGTATGACCTTTGTCTAGGTTTGTAGACCTAGACCCTGAGTATTCAAACGGAGCTTAGGAAATTCAAGGTATTTTGGTTTGGGAGATAAAAATATAGACTGATTTCTTTAGTAGCCTTGAGACAAGAACTCTTTCTAAGGAGTGAGCTACTAATTCTAAATAATGATGTTTCCTGGCCTATTCCTTAGTCTCATCAGAAATCTAATATTCTTAACCACATGTAGCCTGAGAGCAAGTACAGTTAGAATGATGTTTAATAGCAGTTGAATGACTTTGACAGTAAAATTAATTGTATCAACATTTTTAGTCATATTTTTTTCTACTTGGAAAGCATAATTTACATGTAGAATTTGAAACAGCATTATCATTGTTTTACAAACATTCATTCATTCCTTTCTTTCAAATAGTTACCAAGACCTACTTCATACTAATTATTATCAGCCATTATAGAAGAATAAATATATTATTACCTTTTTAAATTTTATTAACTGATAAAGAAATAAAGATATATATGTGTGTATATTTACGTATATTTACATACACATGGCCAAAATAATAAAATACAATGTGCTAAGTTTATAAAAAGAAAGAACCAATTATCTATAGCTGTGACAGTTAATTTATTAAATTAAAAAATTATTAAATTTATTACCATGTGTTAATATTTGTCCTTCATTCCCTAAGACAACCAGATTCTTTAGCAGCTCTTTGCTTTGGTGAAGGCCTATGTGCAGGGCTGACTATTGTACACTTACCTTCCTGGCTTATTTTGTCCTAAAGCATGAGCTCATTGAAGAGATGATGCTAAGTATTTGTGTCAATGAGAAAAGAGCGGGTAATTTCTTCACAATAAACGTAAGCTGTTGGATGTTAGAGTAGAATAGAATCTGAGAAGCTGGCTATACTTAGCATGAGTTCCTGCAGGGGAGGGAGTAGTCTGAGGGTAGGCTCTCAGAAGGAATATCTGCATGTGTGATTTATTTAACAAGACAGGAAGCCAGGAACCAAGGTTCTGACTTTGGTAAAGATTCTTAGATTCTACATATTCAAAGAAGAACCATCTGATCCAAAGGAACTGTGTGGGTTGGGCAACGGGCATCAACAGATAAACCAATGACATAAATGGAGGGGTCTTCAAGGCCCCATATCCTTGAAACAACCAAGGCAGGAGAGCTCCAGCAATATTTGAGAGAAATGAGTGCTCAGGGTCTGATTTGATTTTACTTAAAGGAATTAAAATAGTGCATCATTTCTTGTTTATGTGAGCTTGTCAACTGAATTTTGTATCTGCTACGTAGTGATTTACTCAGCTTTACTATCAGTGCCTGCATAGACCAGATCTATTCCATGGACTGATTGTAGTTCTTTAGATTGGGGGCCAACATATTTTGATACAATTGCTGAACACTTGACTGTTATTCAGGGAAGAGTGTAGGCTCTCAGGAGTCCCTGCTTTGGCATAAACCAGTGTATTGTGATGAGAATGACTTTGAAAACCTTTGCTAAGTTATAAGCTCTTGGCAAGAGGAAGGAAAAGAGGGAAAATATTCCTCTACTACCTTCTTGATAGGATTTGTGTCTCTTTTATTCACAAAATAATAATTTTAAAAACAGGGTCATAAAAGGTGGACTTTAAAGTCCTTGTGTTGAATTTGCTTTGTTAAAGGCGGGAAGGATTCACAGGTACAGAATCCCCTGGTAGAACACTTACACAGCACCAAGTCTACATGTAGCACCTGAGTCACAGACTAAAGCAGTGGGATAGGTAGTGGGGAAGGCCATTTTACTGAAGAAGATAATTATGACCTTTTGAAAGTAGTCAGAATTTCTAGACATAAAGATGTCACTTAGAAGAAGAAATCTTTGGACCCTGCAGCACACCTTAGAGGTACTGCAGCAATGGCAGGTGGTACTGAGTCCAGAGGGGCAACACTGGAGGGATATCTGAGTCCATGACCCAAATACGAAGACCATCATACCCTCAAATGAAATAATACTTCAGAGATTGTGTTTGAATTTTTGTGTTCTTTGAAACAGGCTTTAAGTTTGTTTGAGAATGTGTCAGGTAAGTGTTCTAAATACCCATCAAGTTAAGACTGAAGACTTGGCACCTGAGTGAACCCTGTGTGGTCCACAGCCACATTTTCAGGTCTGAATGTCAGTCTTGGGTTGAGGTCCCTCTTTCAAGTGTGTCTCTTCCTTGGGTACCCTCAGTTGGCCCAAGATGTAGTAGCTGCTCCCATGTTCGTTCCTTTAGAGATCTCTTTTTACCCTGGTTAGTAGTTAACGACCTTTCACTAATTAATAATTTATTATATGAAACTTTCCCTGTGTGGTTCTTGTCTCCTGATTGGACCCTGATTGATACATTTAGTAAAATTAATATCTTGTCATTAAAACAAAGATTAAAGACTTGATTAGAGAGTGTTGCAGCTTCAGAATCTTCAGCCTTAGGTATGTGTACCTAATCTGTTTAAAGTAAGATCAAGCAGAGAAAAAATAGAAGGGCATATTCTACTCCAAACTTAACGTTAATGAATATTAAGTTGTCTCTGAATTCCTTCTATAAAAACTGATAAAGGAGAGCCTGGAGGTATTAGCACATCTTGATAGTTTGCAGAAACCGGTCATAAACTAGTTTATTCTAATGGCCTTACCCGTGCCCTGCTAGTTGAGAATGATAAAAACTTGCTGAAATATTAAATGCCTCAGCAGCCACTTTATAGTGTTTTTGGAAAATCAGGTCAGAATCCTAGTCATAGTCTTCAGAAAGCCATTTGTCTGGAGAAAGGACCAAGAAACATCATCAAAGTTATATACCTTCTAATCAGCTGTTGACATGGTGTCTCGAGGCTGAGATAATGAGACTTGGAATTAGAGATAAAATTCCAAAAGAAAACTTAGAAGATGGCTTCTTAGTCTCAAATGGTGAATATATTCAATAAGGCTTTCAAGAGTTTAGGAAAGTGAAAAAATTCCTCTTTTTG
>NW_006436664.1:3088617-3139880 GCF_000325575.1 Pteropus alecto
TTCATGGTAGATCATGTTTGAAAACCTACTACTAAGTAATATTGGAGTTAAGGTATGCTTGGGGTGTCTTAGGAGACCAGAGAGGAACTGAGGGACTGGAACTAAACATTGAGAATGAGAAGAGTAGAAAGGAAAGTAAGAGGATGAAACACTCATCAGGCTGCCGGTGGACCCTTAACTAAGGGAAGGCAGGAACGCTTATACAACAGATACCCTCCCAATCTGTCCACTAATGCAGATGCCTGAAATCTGGGACCTAGAGGCTGGGGGAATGACTGATATGGTGACCTAAGTTCTGGTTAACTCAGGACCATCTCAATTTATGCCTATTGCCCAGTAGAATTATTTATAGCCCTAATTTTCTACTCTTCAAGATGTCTGAGTTTAAATGATAGGTTAATATGGGCATCCTACAAAGTGATAACCAAAAGAAAGTTAAAATTGTGGTTGGAGTCTGGGTAAAAGGGCAGCCCTCATTATATGCCAGAACTGAATTCTCATACAGTTGCTTTTGTCTAATCCCTTGGTAATGTAAGACCCTTTGAGCCTTATCAAGACTTGGGAACTATTCTGTGGTCAGTGTTGGGAAAGCAAGAGACCCTCCCTCCAAGGAGGTACCAGAAAACTGTCCATTTCACAGACTCATCAACTGGTTCCCCAGAAAAATTGAGGAAAATATCCACACAGCCATTATTATTCTGTGTGTTGGAACTACAGAAAATTCTACTCACAGCATAAGTAGGGTTCCCATCCAATTGTAAGGGAAAATACAGCAGGATGACTTATGTTTTCCTTTTCCTTACTCAGACTTTTCACTGTTTAAATTAGGGGGCCAAGAGTAAAAGATGTTATAAAACATGTGTTTTCCCAGCTTTGCTTTCTTAAAGTCTGAGTTTTTGAGATCATGTCAAAGACCTTTGAGGACAATGCTAATAGAGGGGGAGTGATTCAGTTAAGAAATTTTTGAGGAAAGAGGGTTCAGAGAGAAGGGACCTCCAAATCATTTGGTGGAAGTACCTTAATGATATTGATAAACCTTATAGAAAATGTCTACATGGTATGCATCGGGAAGCTGGGCTTCCAGGAGCTTTTGGATTTCTGAGGCACAATGCTGAGCTAACTAACTGAGGAACCATGTCATCAAGGTATTTAAAATGAAGCCTCTGGGGACTGAGGACCAGAGAAATCCCTTCCCACATTGGTGTGCCCAGCTCTAAGAAACAGGAATACATGTATGAAAGACACAGCAGAGTAAGCTGGCTTTTTAGGGTAAATCTTATTTAGAAATATAGAGAGGGAAGAAAGAATAGAATACACAAAAGCCCAAAGCAGAAAATCTCATTATGTAAAATAAAAATGATCAAATCTTTAAATTATTTCATAAGTCCTACATGATTTGGCCCTTGCCGAATTCTCCAGACATAACTGCTGATCCTCTGCTTTACTGCACCAAGCACCTTCCTGCCCCAGGGCCTTTGGGCACACCATTCCCTCAGCTTGGAACGTTCCTTTTGCCATTCCACTTTTACTGACTAATACCCACTGAATCTCTTCAGCCCAGATTGTACTGTTTCACAAGGTTTAACATCCAGAGACTTGGTAAAGTATTCTGTTGTTAGATACATTGTCATTGCATACTGCATATTTATGTTTTTCACAAGTATATTTAAAATTTTGATTTTTTTTTTTTTTTTTTTTAATATTTGCATCTTTTGCTAGAGTCTAAGTCTCACTGGCTCAGGCACTGTGTCCTGGTCATTTCTGAATCCTCAGTATGTAGGACAGGGACTGGCTCAAAGTAGCTGTTCAATTACCATGTTTTACATGAATGAATTAATTAGGCTAAAACATGGGGTAAGCCATAGGAAGTTCTGGGAGACAAGATGGAAGAGGTAGGCTGAAAATTTTGGAGTGTTCTGAAAACAAGCCAGGGGCGTTTGGCCTTTTCTTGGGCTCTGAAGGACCTTTGAGAGTTTTCAGAGTACAGAGTATCCTACTTACATTCAAAAAATTGGAAGGTTGGAGGGTTGCTCTTGGTAAACAATTTTGAATTGTATACGAAATACCCAGGGAATGTTGATAGCTATGTTTATCAGGCAAGAAAGTGGAGTGGAGGAAGGGAGGAAGGCATTGACTTTTATGGAGTTACAGTTCTTTACCTCAAGCAACAGATCCAGAACACAAAGAAAAGTAAAAAAAAAAAAAAAAATGTCCATAGGGAATCTCTATGAAAAGACTATTTTTCTCTGAAGTTAGCTCAGTCTAAAACTGACAAATTTCAGCAAAATAGAAATGACTTAGCAGGTAATTTTCTATAGCAGTGGCTAGGCTCTTATTAGTACAGCATGTGAAATAGGTCATTCTTTTAGTTTTTCAGGCAGATAGCGGTGCTGTATCCTCAGTGCCTGCATGGCATAGTCTCAGTTCTTTTGACTTTGTCTGCAGGTGGCTTTCAGAATGTTAATATCTTTGTTAACAAGACCTTAACAGTACCCACCATGCATGAACTACTAGGATCTAATTATTGCAAGTACCCATCTTGTGTCTTTTGTGGCGGTACTTAGGTCTATAGGCCCAGATTAAAGCAGGGTAAAGGCCTGCTTTTTCTATTAACAACAAAAGTCCAATTCTGAGTATCATATCTTTCCCTCGCACGGAATGAATGACCTCACTTCTCAGGGCTCAAAGAAATGGAAAGAGAAACATAGAGAGGAGGAGAATGTGAGTTAGGCCTATTGTCCACAGCCAAACATACCTTGACCACCCTCACATCTTCCTGGAAACTGTCTCCAGTCCTTTAAATGTTGCATAGAATTCAAAAAAGGAAAGAAATGGAAAGGGATGGTAATGAAATATGAAAAATAATACTAGCTATTAATACTAATAATACTAATACTGAGTAGTTATTCTGAAGCAGCAGATACTTTAATTACTTTTTATAGATTTCTCATTTGATTCTCCCAATAATTATATGAGGTGGGTGCTATCCCCATTTCACATGTGAAGAAAGTACAACTCAGAGAAGAGATTAGGCCTTGCTTGGAGCCAGACTTGGGCCCTTTTAGCTCATAAATTTATGGGTAGGAGAGGAAGAAGAAATGGTGGAGTGTATGTGTGTATGTGGCCTTTGATTTCCCATCATCTTTAAAGAAGGTTGGAGATACAATTAAGAATGCAACTTTCTTTCGAGGTCACTGGATACAAATTAAACACTGAAAAGGAAAACTAAACAAGAGTTACAAATCTAATGCCAAGTAATACTGAGCCTGAGAATCCTACCTCAGGATTACAAGAGGCATGAGAAGAGGGCACACTGTCTACATCGAGATCAGAGACAAAAGGAGGAATACATGAGAGAATAAATGTATCTAGCTGGGATGAAAGGGACAGGTGATAGGGACAGGGGAAGAGGGGACAGTGGTCACTAAATAGAGAGCTATGTCATAGAACTGCTGAATGCGAGACCAAGGAATTTGGGATATATAGAGTAGATAGGGAGTTACTAAGATCAATTAAGCAAGCTAGTAAAAGATGAAAGAAAAGTGTTTGGAAGAATAATTGGCAGTGCAGTTTGAAGCAGGCTAAGGGACTTAAGGAAACAGATGAGGTAGCTGTTACAGCCATCTTTGAGCAAAAAGGAAAAATAATGAAATAAGATGCTGATAGAGGAAATGAAGAAACAGAGATAGGTAGAAGGGTTGTTATGAATCATTTAGTTAGTTGAGAATTCTACCAATATTATATAATTACTACTTTAAAATAAAAATACTAGTGAACTAGGTAATATATGGCTAGAAATAGCAACCTTTGAATTGCTAAGTAAGCTTTCAAATTGTTACTTTCTTTAACAAAAATTATCGTTTAATTTTTATAAGCTGCAGTGTGCTAAAAATTTTCTAGGAACTCTGCAAATCATGCAATTTGACATGATTGGTGCCTGGATGGATTGCGAACTGGTCAAGCTTATTGTTCTGTGCTTTGTGTTCTCTATTCTCAATCAATAAACCTTTGAGAGAGATAAATTTATGTGGATGACTCATGTCTTCAACAACATAGAGGCTTATTATGATGAAAAGAGAATCAAGGTCTAAATGGTCATTTAAAAATAAAACAATTGCATTTTCATTTTAAGTGATGATTTGCTGAGAATTATGCTGATGTTACTTGAATTGGTACAAGTAGCTGTATCTTCATTTGCATTGTTTCTTGTGTAAAATGCTATGGTTCAAATTCTGGTTTAACTACCAGCCTAGAGAAATATGTTTAATTTATTAAATGTAAACAGAGGCCAAATTATAGGGAAGCTGAAAGGAAAATAATAGAACACATGCTGACCCTAGAGAGGATGAAAGGCTGTCTGTGTTTCAGCCAAAGTGGTTTGAGGTGGCTTAAGAGCTGGCAGTGGCTTAGTCACCTCAGAGTTCACTTTTTTGGCTTGTTCTTTTTTTCATAAAGAGATTTTTTTTTTTTTTAATTAGTTTCAAGTATACAGTACATTGGTTAGGCATTTATATGGTTTATAAAATGATCCCCCTAATTGCTACTTCTCTCCTCTGGTTTTCCACCTAGCCAATATACTAATGCTAACTGCATTCCCTGTGCCATCCTCCCCATCCCCGTGACCATCCATTAACAACTAATTTGTACTTCTTTAACCCTTCACCCCAATCTCCCAACCCCCTAATCTTTCCTCTCCTCTGTCCATCACCAAATTGTCCTCTATATTTGTGAGTCTGTTTTTGATTAGTTTGTTCTTTCCGTTCCTTAGATTCCATGTATAAGTGAAATCATGTGGTATTTATCTTCGTCTGACTTATTTCACTCATCCATGTTGCAAATGGTAGGATTTCATTTTTTTAATGGATGAGTAATTTTCCATTGTATATATGAACCATAACTTCTTTATCAAATTATCTGCTGATGGGCATTTAAGTTGCTTCCATATCTTGGCTATTGTAAATTGTGCTGCCATGAATATTGGTGTGCATAAATCTTTATGAATTATTGTTTTGGTTTTTTTTTTTTTTTGATAAATACTCAGAAGTGCAATTGCTGGGTCAAAAGGAATATCCATTGTTAATATTTTGAGAAATCTCCAGACTGTTTTCCATAGTGGCTATACCAATTTGCAATCCCACCAACAATGTATGAGGGTTCTCTTTTCTCCTCATCCTTGCCAACACTTGTTTTTCTTTGATTTATCGATGATAGCCATTCTAACAGGTGTCAGGTGATATCTCATTTTTTTTTAATTTTCACTTCTCTGATGATTACTGACCTTGAGTATGTTTTCATATGTCTATTGGCCATCTGTATTTCCTCTTTGGAGAAGTATCTGTTCAGGTCTTCTGCCCATTTTAATTGGATTGTTTGTTTTTTTTGTGATTGTTGAGTTGTATGAGTTCTTTATATAATTTGGATATTAGCCTCTTAGCAGATGTATCATTAGTGAATATCTTCTCTCAAGCAATCGGTTGTCTTTTTGTTTTGTTGATGGTTTCCTTTGCTGTACAAAAACTTTTTAGTTTGATGTAGTCCCATTTGTTTATTTTTTTCTTTTATTTCCCTTGTCTGGGAGATATATCCAAAAAGAAATTACTGTTAATAATATCAGAGAGTCTACTGTCTATGTTTTCTTCTAGAAGTTTTATGGTTTTGGGTCTTACATTTAAGTCTTTAATCCATTTTGAGTCTATTCTTGTATATAGTGTATGAAGGTGGTCCAGTTTATTTTTTATTTTTATTTTTTGCGTATATCTGTCCAATTTTTCTAGCACCATTTATTGACAAGACTGTCTTTACCCATTGTATATCCTTACTGCCTTTGTCATATATTAAGTGAACATATAGGTGTGGATTTATTTCTGGGCTCTCTATTCTGTTCCATTGATCAATGTATCTTTTTGTGCCAGTACTGTTTTGATTGCTGTAGCCATTGTAATATAGTTTGATATTAGGTAGTGTGATACCTCCAACTTTGTTCTTCTTTCTCAAGATTGCTGTGGCTATTTGGGTTCTTTTATGGTTCCATGTAAATTTTGGGATTTTTTGTTCTAGCTCTCTGAAAAATGCCATGGGTATTTTGATAGGGATTGCATTGAATCTATTGATTGCTTTGGGTAGTATGGCCATTTTAACAATGTTGGTTCTTCCTATCCATGAATAGGGTATATGCTTCCATTTATTTGTATCTTCTTCAATTTCTTTTTTCAATGACATAATTTTCTGAGAACAGATCTTTTATCTCCCTAGTTCATTTGATTCCAAGTTATTTTATAGTTTTCTATGCAATTGTAAATGGGATATTTTCTTAATTTCTCTTTCTGAAAGTTCATCATTGGTGTATAAAAATGCCACTGACCTGAATATTTATATTGTAACATGCTACTTTACTGGTCATTGATCAGTTCTAACAGTTTTTTGGTGGAATCTTTAGGGTTCTCTATATATAGTATCATGTCATCAGCAAATAACTAGAGTTTTACTACTTCCTTTCCAATTCAGATGCCTTTTATTTCTCTTTCTTGTCTTATTGCTGTGGTTAGGAATTCCAATACAATGTTGAAGCAGAGTGGTGAAAGTGAGCGTCCTTGTCTTGTACCTGATCTTAAGGAAAATGCTTTAAGCCTTTCCCCATTGAGTATGATGTTAGCTGTAGGTTTGTCATATATGGCCTTTATTATGTTGAGGTATGTTCCCTTTATTCTCACTTTGCTGAGAGTTTTTATCATAAATGGATGCTGGATTTTGTTGAATGCTTTCTCTGCATCTATTTATATGATTAATGGTTTTTATCTTTCAGTTTGTTAATGCGGTCTATCACATTAATTGATTTGTGGATATTGGACCAACTTTGCATCCCAGGAATAAATCCAACTTGATCATGGTGTATGATATTTTTAATGTATTCATGAATTCAATTTTCTAATATTTTGTTGAGGATTTTTGCAGCAACGTTCATAAGAGATAACAGCTTATAGTTTTCTTTTTTTGTAATATTTTTGTCTGGTTTTGGAATCAAGGGAATGGTGGCCTCATAAAAGGAGTCAGGGAGGCTTCCTTATTCTTGAGTTTTTGGAATAATTTGAGAATAATAGTTATTAATTCTTCTTTGAATGTTTGGTAAAATTCACCTATGAAGCCATCTGGTCCAGGACTTTTGTTTTTTGGGAGGTTTTTGATGACTGATTCTATTTCATTGGTAGTAATCGGTCGGTTCAGATTTTCTGTTTCTTCTTGACTCAGTTTTGAGAGATTGTATGTTTCTAAGAATGTGTTAATTTCTTTCAGATTGTCCAATTTGTTGGCATATTATCATTCATAGTAGTTTCTTATGATCCTTTGTATTTCTGTGGAGTCTGTTGTTACTTCTCTTCTTTCAATTCTGATTTTATTAATTGGAATCCTTTCTCTTTTTTCCTTGGTGAGTCTGGCTAAGGGTCTGTCAATTTTGTTTATCCTTTCAAAGAACCAACTCTTGGTTTCATTAATCTTTTGTATTATTTGTCTAGACTCTATTTTGTTTATTTCCACTCTGATTTTTATTATTTCCTTTCTTCTATTCACTTTGGACTTTGCTTGCTGTTCTTTTCCTAGTTCTTTTAAGTGTAAGGTTAAATTGTTTATTTGAGCTTTTTCTTATTTCTTGAGGTAGGCCTGTATTGCTATGAATTTCCCTCTTAGGACTGTTTTCACTGTGTCCCATAGATTTTGAGTGGTTGCGTTTTCATTTTCATTTGTCTCTATGTATTTTTTTATTTATTTCTTGATCTCACTGATAACTCATTCATTGTTTAGTAGCATGTTTTTTAGCCTCCACGTGTTTGTGTATTTTCCAGTTTTTTCTTGTAGTTGATTTCTAGTTTCATACCATTGTGATCAGAGAAGATGGTTGATATGATTTCAATCTTCTTAAATTTATTGAGACTTGTTTTATGTCCTAACATGGGGTCTATTCTGGAAAATGTTTCATGTGCACTTGAGAAGAATGTATATTTTGCGGCTTTGGGGTAAAATGCTCTAAAAATATCTATTAAGTCCATCTGAAATACTGTGTCTTTTAGGCCCATTGTTTCCTTGTTGATTCTTTGCCTGGAAGATCTGTCCATTGGTGTCAATGGTGTGTTAAAGTCTCCTCCTCTGAGTGTATTACTGTTGATCTCTCTTTTTATGTCAGTCAATGATTGCTTTATGTATGTATGTGCTCCTATGTTGAATGTGTATGTTTACTAGGGTTATGTCCTCTTGATTTATCAATCCCTTTATCATTATGTAATACCCTTCTTTGTCTCTTATAGCCTTTGTTTTAAAGTCTATTTTATCTGATATAAGTATCGATATCCCAGCTTTTTTTTTTCATTTCCATTTCCATAAAATATCATTTTCCATCCCTTACTTTCAGTCTGTGAGTGTCATTTGATCTGAATTGAGTCTCTTGTAGACAGCATATGCATGGGTCTTGTTTTCTTATCCATTCGGCTACACTATATCTTTTGATTGGAGCATTTAATCCATTTACATTTAAAGTAATTACTGATAAGTACATACTTACTGCCATTTTATTATTTGTATTTGTTTTTTCTATTTACTTTTTTACCCCTTCTCTTTTTATAGAAGTCCCTTTAACATTTCTTGTAATACCAGCTTGTTGGTGATTAATTCCTTAAGATTTTTTTTTGTCTGGGAAGCTCTTTATCTCACCTTCCATTTTAATCGAAAGGCTTGCTGGGTAGAGTATTCATGGTTGTAGATTCTTGTTTTTCATAACTTTGAATATTTCTTGCTAGTCTCTTCTGGCCTGCAAAGGTTCCATTGAAAAATCAGCACACATTCTTATAGGGGTACCCTTGTAAGTAACTAGCTGCCTTTCTCTTGCTGCTTTTGATTCTCTCTTTGTCTTTGACCTTTGGCATTTTAATTATGGTGTGTCTTGGTGTGGGTCTGTTTGAATTCCTCTTGTTTGAGACTCTTTTGCTTCCTCAGCTTGTATGTCTAATTCCTTTGTGAAGTTAGGGAAGTTTTCTGTCATTACTTCTTCAAATAGATTCTCTTTTTTCCTTCATGTACTCCTACGTTCTCTCTCTATTCCTTCAGGTACTCTTATGATCTGGATATTGTTGTGCTTCATGTTGTCCCAGAGGTCTCAAACTATGCTCATTTATTTAAATTCTTTATTCTTTTTGTTGTTCCGATTGGATGTATTCTTCTACCTTGTCTTCCAGTTCGCTGATTTGATTTTCTGCTTCGTCCAATCTACTGTTGAATCTTTCTAGTGTATTCTTCATTTCAGTTATTGTATTCTTCATTTATGTCTGGTCTTTTTTTTTATGGTTTCTATGTCCTTTTTTTTGCTTACTGTCTCTCTGTTGAGGTTCTCATTGTGCTCATCCATTCTCCCTCTAAGTTCGTTGAGAATCCTTATAACCATTATTTTCAACTCTGTCTCTGGTAGGTTACTTGCCTCCATTTAATTTAGCTTATTTTCTGGAATTTTATCCTATTGTTTCATTTGTGGCATGTTTCTTTTTTTCTCATTTTATTAGCCTCTCTGTGTTGTTTTCTATGTGTCAGGAATATTTGTTTTGTCTCTCAGCCTTGGCCAGATGGCCTAATGTGGAAAGTGTCCTGTGTGGCCCAGTGGTGCACTCTTCCTGATCGCCTATACCCAGGGCTCTGGACGTGATCTTTGTGTGGGTTGTGTGTGATCTTCTGTTGTTGCCAAGCCTTTATTGTTAGTACATCAGTGGATGGGATTAACCCTCAGGCTGACTAATTTTGGGAATCGGCTGCACCCACAGGGTAAGAGTTGCTGTGTGGTGGCTGACCCCACTGAGTGGGATTTGCCCTACCAGGCTTGTGTACTTGTTGCAACCGCCCTTTTTGTGTATCACTACTGGAGCTGGTCAGGAGCTGCTCTGTTGTGGTCTGGTGCCAGTTTCCAGATGCATTGGTTTTGTGGCCCCATGGGAGGGGCTCCCCTGTAGGCCAAGATCAGCCACTACTTTTGATTGCTCAGGGCTACCTGGTGAGAACTACAAAGTGATCCACTGATGGTTGTTGTTTATGCTGGCTCTATAGGTAAATGGAAGAGACAACGCTGTAGGCAGCAGTCTGGTTATCCCCCATCCTTGACCTATGGCAGTTTAGCAGAGGGACTAGTGCTCCTCAAGGCCTGACACTGTCTGTCAGTTGCCCGTAAGTCTCTGAAACTAGAAGAGCCTCTGGGTGATATGTTTGTTGGGTGGTGCAGGGACCCTGGGAGTCTCTTGGATCTGTTGAGCAAATTTCCCCCTGCCATTGCAGTGTCAGTTTACATGCCAGCACTGTCTCTGTGGCTCCCTGTACAAGTTTCCAATTGTAGCAAGGTCAGTTACTGCCCACATGTACAGGGCCTGAATGTGCCACCCCAGGGCAGGAGTAGCTGCCTATCAATGTGCAGAGGGCACTTTGTGTATTGGATGGGGCAGGAGCTCAGGGAGTCAAAGGCCATCAGGCCAGTAGCCTCAGTTTTCTATGTTTTCTGTCTGCACGTTCCTGCAGTAGTCACACATCACATGGAGACAAGCTGCTGTCTGGGGCAGTGCCACAGATGCCTGTGATCCCCTCAAGAGATATTGCAGCTCCTACAGGGAGCAGTGGTCTGTCCACAACTGTTTTCCTCAAAATGCACTCACTGCACTGGCCAAGGTCTGTTGCCTGTGCTGAATGAACAATCCAAGCCAAGCAAGGCAGGGGAGACTCCTGTCAATGAGCTGTAGGCACTTTGTGGCTTGGGTGAAGCAATATCTCAGGAGGACAAGAGCCATCAGGCCAATATGGCCTCAGTTTTGCTGCAACTTCTGTGCCTGGGCCTTCCTGCTGCTGTAGTCACAGATCACAGTGAGACCAGCTGCCATCTGGGGCAGTCCCACAGACCCCTGTGTTCCCTAGACATAATATTGCGACTCTTGCAGGCAGCAAAGGTCTGCCTACCACTGATTTCCATGCAGTGCCTGCCCTATGCCAGCCAAAGTTTGTTGCCTGTGTGGATTGGGAGACTCTGAGTGGAAGGGCAAGGCTGTGGAGGTTCATTGTCATGGGCCGCCTGGGGCAATTTGTGAGTAGGGTGGGATGGGGTCTCAAGGAGACAATGACAGTCAGATCAATACAGCCTCAGTCTGGTTGCAACTTTGGTAACCGTTCACATATTCCTACTGAAGTCCCAGATCACAGCAAAACCAGCTGCTGTCTGGGACTAGCCCATAGATCCCTGAGATCCACCCAAGTTCCTGTTGGCAGCAGTGATCTGCCTGACCCTATCTCGGAAATGCACTCTCACAGTGCTGGCCACCAGCTGGGAATGCTTAGCCTTAAATCAGGGCAGGGCAGGGCAGCCATCCAGCAACAAAAGCCCTGGACAGTCTGTGGATTGGGTGGTGCAGGCTGATCCCCTCAGGCCAGCAGCATCCTAATAGTTCTGTGGGAAGGATCTGCACAGTCAAGCTGACGTGGTCTGTAGATTGCCAGGTAGTTGGGCCGGACTAAGGCATAATGGTGGCTGCCCTTCCAAGGCCTTGTTCTAGCTCCAGGTAATGCAGTCTTTCTTGGTATCAATTCCCCTGCCAGCCTCTAACCCACCTCAGATGTCCCAGGTGAGTGTCCACAGGTCAGAAAGCCTGTGTGCAGGTCCTTCAAAGGGACATCTAGGGTTTCAGTCTGCTTCCATCTCACCCAGATGGCTGGAATTTCCTCTGGTTTTTACAGTCAGAGTTATTGGAATCTCCCCTTCCCTGGGCTGGGACCCTGGACTGGGACCCTGGACTGGAGAGCCCACAAATGAGGCCAGGCATACCCTCTCCTTCAGGGTAGCCTCTGAAGCCTCTCTCTCCCTCCTGGTGATCCTCCACCACCCCTGGGTGCAGGTCCAGCCCGATTAACAACTTTGCCCTTCCTACTGACTTCAATATGGCTCCTTCTTTATATTATAATACATACGTGTTATGATCAACTGGACTTCAGGTGAATCTCCACATTGATTATTTTATAATTTGTTTGTAATTTCAACGTAGACCTGAGAGGAGGTGAATCCTGCTTTTACATAGTCCACCATCTTCCACCTGTAACTCAGCTTGTTCTTTACTGCAGATGCTCTTCTCTGTTGCAGATACTATCTTGAAGTCCCTCTGCACTTCACAAGGCTTATTCTCATTTTCAAGGTTCCATTTACTAATATATTTTAAAAAGAGAACAGTAGCCCTTCACACAACATAGTACTATAAAAGTCTTTAGAAAGAGAAAAATCTTCATAAAAATGAAAAAAATTGATTAATTGGACTTTGTCAAAATTCAAAACTTTTGCTCTTTGAAAGATATCATTTAAGAAAATGAAAAGGCAAGACACAGAATGGGAGAAAATATTCTAATATGTATATTTAACAAAGGACTTGTATCTAGAAAAACAAATTACAACTCAATTACAAAAAGAAAAGCAATCAATAGAAAAGTTGACAAACTACTTGAATATTGACTTCACAAAATAAGATACACAAATTCCCAATTTGCATATGTCTCATATCCTGCTGATAGAAATATCAAAATGCCAATCACTTTGGAAAAGCTGTAGGGCTTTCAAAAAGTTAAATATACATATACTATTTGACCCACCCTTTCTAATCTTAGGTGTTTATATCAAAGAGTAATGAAAACGCAAGTTCACTCAAAGGCAGCAGCTTGACTGATGGTAGTCCCAAACTAGAAACAAGCAAACTGTCTATCAAAAGGTGAATGATAAACAAAATGTGGCATGTTTGTACATTAGAATACTACTCAGCAATAAAAAGAAGGGACTACTGAAGTGTGTAGCAAGATGAATTTCAGAAACATTATGCCAAGAGAAAGAAGACAAAGACAAAAGAATGCACACTGTATGGTTTGTTAATATAAAAGGCAAATTCATCTAAGTGAAAAAAAAGACAGATCAGTGTCTGCCTCAGGGAGATGGGTAGAGAGAGAGAGAGATGAATTACAAGGAAGGGTGAAGAATCTTTTGGGGATGTTGGAAATGTTTTGTATCTTGGTTATGGCTTTGGTTTCACAGGCATAGACAACTATCAAAACTCATAGAATTGTGTACCCAGATTTAGTTTATTGTATATGAATTATTTATTAAAAATAATTTTTAATAAAGTTGGTAAGGGAAAAAAGAACATGCACGACTCCTCAATAAATCACTTCTTAAATAGAAATAGGAAGCTAAGATAATGGAGGAACTTTAACGAGTCTTTAAAGAAAGCTTATGGAGGTGGACACTGATAATTATTAATCTCAGGGTGATTCAAACGTTTCAGCTCTGAAATGCAACCTAGAACACTGTATAAATCTATGATCTCTTAACCACAAATTACACAATCCTCAAATCAATAGGACCAAAAGATTTTTGTTACGTTTGCTGTAAATTCATTTGGCAGCAAATCCTGACCTGAAATGATGTGAAGCTATTTATAGAACTTACTTATCCGACTTGATCTATATTTCACAACAGACATATTAATGTATTTGGTTACAGGGTACTGCCCTTGGTACTGGTAGTATATCATCTATAGTATACGTGCTGGATTCTTTCTTAAATCTGAAAACTTCTGAAATACATCTAGTCTTATGAGTGTCAGACAAAGAATGTGGACTTTTAATAATTAGTTGAGTTTTCTCCTGCCGGGCTATGAATTTAGTTGAAATTCAAATGGTTTCTCTGTTTCTTATAGATAGATAATATAAAAATCCATAGACTTTAGGTAGAAGTAAGCATTGTTAACTAGTAAGGTATATGAATTATAAAGGACTAATAATTAATACTTAAAATAATGTTACCATATTATTAAAAAAATACTTCTAAGTATTCCACTAACACTTGTTACTATTTGGTGAGTGCCACTGCACATACATACAGGAGGATAAATGGATGGAGTTTCTGAAATTTTAGGACAAAATGCTTTGTGTAGCAGTAAATCAGCAGTGTTATCTTGACTTGGTTGTGATTTTTGATTGCTGTTCTTTCTAACAATAAATCACCATTGGTTTGTCTTCATTTTTATCAATGCATTTTGTTATAGATCTTTGATTACCCTTATAGTGAATAGTGAAGCACACTTTAGGGCTATAATCTCTCGATATCTGACTTTATATCATGTATAGATAACAATTCAAACATGAATTACCCATATTCCTCTTACTAAAGCAGGTATGTGAATATAAACCCTCAAAAATCTCCTTACACTTCCTTGATATTTCATTGTGTTTTTCTCCTACTAGAAAATGGGAACTAACAGAGGAAGTATGCCATGGGATCTTCCCCACCTGAAAATGTTTGTGGTAAAACAAAATAAATAAAATTTAAGAATATTGCTATGGAAATGTCAAGTGCTAACATTAGTTTAGAAGTTAGAAAGGATTAAGCTTTATTAAAGAGAAGGACCAGGCTTCACAGCTTGGTAAGCAATATGGGGCAGCAACCTGAACAAGACTGAGAGATTCCCAGGATTCCAAGGTAAGGAAGTTCATAGGAACAGTGATAAAAGAGATGACTACATACCAGTGCAGGAAGGTCCAACATGAGGAGAAAATCTCTGGAGGCCAGAGTAGGAAAGGCCTATCCTGGGAAAGGCAAGAATGAGGAACTGGAGCATGGCGGGGGGAAGTGTGTGTGTGGGCATTAAAGGCTAGGAAAATTTATCTGGAGCTCAGATGAGTATATTCAGAGAAATTCCTACATATTATGTAAGAAACAGAAATAGTAGAAGGGCAGATTAAGCCTGGAGGCTAACATCTGGGGGCAGCCAGGGGATAAATTTGGGAATCGAGTGAAGGTAAAACCCTTCTATTCAAATTAAACTTCAGCAACAGTCTGAGCAGCTTGAAGTGATAATGAGAAACATAAAAAGACTTCCAGAATTACGTAATAGAGATTTCAGCTACTATTTCAGAAAAGAGTCAGGAGCTTGGGCCCAGGGACAATGCCTAAGAGAACAATAAACATGTCTTCATAGCCTTGTGGTAGAAAGGCACAGCTAGGACTTGACGATAAAGAGACATGGGAGTGTGAGACATGAGTGGTAGGGAGAGTGCTTGAGTTGAGAGGGAGGGTGCAGAAAGAAGTCTCTGTGATGGTCTTCAGTGATCTTGCTTCCTGGTACTTATACCCTTATGTAATCTCCTCTGCTGGATATGTTACTTTCTTCTAGTGAACAGAATACAGAAGAAATGATGAGATGTCAAGATTACATTATAAAAAGGCCATGGCTTCTTTCTTGAGGGCTCTCTCTCTTGATTTCTCTCAGGTTATTCTTCTGGAGGAATCAAGTTGTCATGTCATGAGAAATTCCTTTGGAGAGGTCTTTGTGATGGAACCAAGACCTGCCAAGAGCCACATGAGTGAGCCTGGAAGCAGAACCTCCAGCTTCCTCCATACTAGGTCAAATCTCTACATGAAACTAGCCCTGGTCAACTAGCCCAAGCTTGACTACAATCTCATCACAGACTTCAAGCCAGAGGCACCCAAATAAACCATGTTCAGATTTCTGACCTACAAAAACTGTGAGATAATAAATGATTCTTGTTTTAAGCTGCTAAATTTTAATTTGTTATACAGCAGTTGATAATTAATACAGAGAAACTGTCCCCTTTTATCGCCAACATTGGGGTTTTTTTTTGAAGATTACTAATAAATATGAGTACAAGACTTATGACCTGAGCATGGAAATGATGGACAGGGCAGTATATGGGTGGGGACTGAGTTTAGGCATAGATATATTCAGTATAGGTATTGGATGATAGTGCTAGTGCATTGGAATCAGGCCTGAATTTGAATATTCCTCTATATTTTAATCTATCAAATGGGCTTTTGTGTGGATTAAATAAAAGTAAAAGTATTTGTTTAATGCCTGGCTTCAAGTGCTCAAGAAATCATGACTCTTATAATGATACAGCAAACTAAATCCATTTATCTCTTCTCGTTTAGGACACATTCTAAAATTAAATTTCTGGTGTTACTTCTGATGCTGAACTGAGACAAAAATCCTCTAGACTCTTGATTATCAAAGTGAGGTGTAAATAGTCACATATTGGTCATAATGGAGTCTGGACAGGAAAATGAGTGAGACTAAGACAAAACATCAAAGGTTACAAGGATATCTCTCAAGGGAGAAGGTGGCTAGAACAGAGTGATAGTTCTGTGTATTATGGACTGAGATCCTTGCCATTTTGAGATGTATCAGAAATTTAGGCAGCATGGTGGGAGGAGAATGTAGTGCTGTGGGCTTTAAAATTTACTGTTTAATTTTAATTTCTGGTATGCAGATGTTCTGCTATGGACTAAGCTAGTGAAAAAAAATAAAACTCACCTATTTCTGTATTGTGACCTTCAATTTTAAGGACTCAAGTCAAGATGAGATATCCTTTAATATTGGATAGGTAGTAATGGCTTGGTAAAGGAGAGAAAGGTGGGCTGTGGTGATGGTAATGGGTGAACATCAGAAGGAAGAGAAGGTCCTCTGGTGAATTTCCTGAGACCATGATAATGACCTCTGGGAGTTACCTGGAAGGAGATTCTGCATTCCTGTAGCTGCCTTTAGTGCTAACCCATGGTAGACATCGGATATTCTCTTTAATGATTGAAGGAAGATTTTTTCCCCTATTGGATGGCACCAAGGGCTAGATGAATACTCACATCTAATCATACCTACATGTATTTTTAAAAATGTTTCATAAGTCTGATAGCCAATTATACATTTTTATGTAAATGAGTTATTAACATTCTCTAGTTGTCCTTTTACTTTCCTTTGTAGTTACAAAATCAAAGTAATGTCAACATTTACATATTTCTAGAGACTAATATTTTTTAAGCCACATGAACTTGAAAACCTTGGTGATGTGCATATGTTTGCTTTCTACTGATAATAAAAGATTGTGAAGGAATCATGCTTTCTGTATAATTAGTAGCATGATATTCAGAACATAATTTGAATAATGAAAATATTTGCTCTTAATGGGAGGAGAATGAATCAAACCCTTCAGATGACAGCACTCAGTGTCTAAGAAGGAACAGAGAAAATAGATGAGAAATCTTAAACATAGGTTGCTTTCACAGGGAATTTATGTTCCACAATTAGATGCTGAAGAAACAAAAGACAGTTGATACTATGACCCTCCATCATTTGACTGAAAGCACATCCATGAATATTAGTTAACAATGGAAAGAGTTACAACTAAATATGAAGACATCAATTTTATTCCTTTTATTTGAAATCATCATTACCAACTTTGAAGAAGATAGTAAAAAGTCAACCCTAATCCTGCTATTCAATCACAACTTTTCATCTTTGCATATTGCTTTCTAAGCTTTGTCTTTAATTGTTTATATTTAGAGTTGTGACACACATGTTCTAATTCAGCTTCTTTATACATAAAATCATATCATAAACATTTTTATTATCGTTACGTAGCATTTTAAGTGTCCTTTTAAATGATTACATAATATACTATTAGGGTGCTTACTATAATTTACTAAAGCAATGTTGTTTTGTGAGTTTATTTCTAAATTAAATGTTATTTTAAATTGAGTATTTTAACTCTGTATCTCAACTACAGAAAGGCAACTGTCCAAGATTTTGCACAATAGTGCAAACTCCAGTGTCATTATTTCAGAGTGACAGAGTAGAGTGACTCCTATAGTCTAACCAAAAAGTAACACTTTTCATTTGTAGGTAGATAAGAGAGAAAATTGGACAAATGGCTAGACAGAATTAATCTCTACATGAAAGATTCTACATGAGAATTCCCGGTTTATTTCCACTTCTATGTTCCATGAAAAAAAATTTTTATTGTTAGAAAGGAGATGATCTCAGAGGTGAGTGTTAATGTTCAATTTTGAATATTTGGCTATCTCTGAAACAAATCTTTTTGTTTCAGATTCAATTATTCCCTTGGTTCAATTTTCATTGTGTTTCCCTGGAATAAAACCTAGATATCTACCTGTATAGATATTTGAATCATGTATATATACCTACACACACACACACACACACACACAAATATATACACATACATATATACATACACACACATATTATGGTTTCTTTTACTAGCCTGCTAAAGTAACAACATTTTTATATATTTCTTTTGGTTAGGGTGTTGACTTGAAGAAATAAACTACCTCTTTTCCTAACCCCCCCCCCCACAAAAAAAAAAAACTGTTGCAAAAATAAAAATATATCTAGAGACAGAATGAACAACATCTTTGAATTATTCAGTTTAACCTCAGTGTGGTTGATTTTATATGATTTTTCTAGAAACAGAATCTGAAAAATTTAAACTGGCCAAAGGCAGGGTGGGATGGGGGCCTAGGGTACAGCATTAGATTTGACCAAAGGAAAACAATTAAGGATGAGGTATCTTAGTAGCCTAGAATAAACAGGATGTAAATCTGCTTATTTAGGGCATTGTGGCCTAAAAATAAAGGTAATTCACATTGTTAACTATATATTAGTTAATCTATCCCAATTAAGTAGAGTCTTATTCCATGGTTCTTATATAATGAGATCTTTTTAAAAATTCGTTTCAAAAGCTAAACAATGCACTTTCAGTCCTGGAGGAAATCTCATACAGAGCATGACATTGGATCAACAATACATATTTAAAGATAGCGTTGTTATGACTACTCATTACACCATAGATTTGCTTTGGATACAGCAGATTTTTCCTGAATTTATAATTAACTTTATCCTTTTATTTCTCTCAAAACTTATGTGGAAGGTCTATTCTTAGAAGCAACTTTTACCCTGGAAACAATAGTGTTATGTAAAACACAAGAAGTAATGAAGTGTTCTCTGTAAAACAAAGAAATATACCACTACGTCCAGGATCTTTTGTTACCACATTAAGCACATTTTAAAGCAAGTTGTCTCATGTCAGCCTGTCTAGTAACTTTCATGCAAAAATTATTTTTAGCATAATGAAGAATGGCCTAGATCAAAAGAAGTCTTCTTCTTTGTAGCATAATGCTTGAAAAAGCAAGGTAGTTATAAGATCTCATTTTGTCAGAACTGAGTGTAATAGTTTTAAAGATGATTACATCATATATTGTCCAAAAGAAAAGTGATCCTCTTTTATTGTTTTGTTTTTATGAATAATGTCTACATTTTTCTGATTATAAAAGTATCACATAGTCATTGTAGAAAATTCAGAATATATAGAAAAAAATGTAAAGAAGAGAATAAAAATCAAGTATGATTTCCCAAAGAGGAATAGCTCTGTCTTTGGCACATTCCTGCATGGAAATATTTGTTGGTTCAGGAATGAATATATGACTTAAGATAGGTGAACTAAATCTAATGAAACCCAATCTTCATTTTTTTTCCCTGACATTATTAAGGGAGCCTAGAACTGCCAGAGTTATCCTACAGAGTCTCCAAATGACAGCTAAATGAAGGAGAAAAAAAAACCTAAGTTCTAAGATATTATTTGAGCCTCAAAATATAGCATGAAGAAGCTAACGACTCCTGGACTTTTCAGCCATATCAGTAAATAAGTTCAACCTTTTTTATTCCCTAAGTTAGCCTGACGTGAGAGTTTGTCACTTGCATCTAAGATGCTGCTGGTTTATAAGCCCATTTACAGAACCCTTGAGCCATCGAGCTACCACAAGCAATAAAACAATCACAGTTAACTATTCTATGTATCTAGCACTTGGCTGAGAAACAATGAAAAAAACAAACAAACAAAAAGATAAATCTTGCCTGTCTAAGACTGTAGTTAGATCTCGATCTATTGTCTTTGTCAATTTATTTACTCCTCAAGTAATGGGATTTCAAATATGTAATAAATGTTAGAGATCTTCTAATCCAAACCTGTCAAATATGTGGCTATAATGCTAAAGACACTCCCCTCTTTCCAGGGTAGACCCTGCTAATTGATCTTAACACTCTGTTGACAGAGCCTAAATTTGACCTTAGAATTATTGTCAGCATAGCATTCCAGAAAGTCACAACAATCATTGGAAGTCAGTTCTCAAGACAAACTCATTTACTACTCCTGCTGAGTCCATTTTTCTCATTTTAAAGATAGGAAAACACAGTACCAGGGGGGTTAAGACTTATTTATGGTTATCCGGGTAGTTAATGACAGTAAGCTATTTTTCCGATTATCACTAACTTCTTCATCATCTGTAAAAATTACTTAGTGGTTGGTTACTTGTACTATTAATTGCATTTTCTTGGTTTAGACAAATAATATTACATACTTTATGTTTCCCATTTTAAAACAGTTCATACTTGTTACAAATTATATCAGTCAGTTATTGCTTTATAATAGAAAATTACAAAATCTCTGTAACATAGATACAATTAAAAAAACACATTTATTTTCACATGACTTTAGTGTGGTCAGGTGGGCTCAGCAAAGAGTATAAAGCTGCCAAGTTGGGTCTTCTCCACATCCTTCTTGGACCTGTGGGCTAACCATGACATATCCTTTTTATGGTGCAGACTACCTAATCACAAAAGAAGTTTCAAGTCTTAGCTTATTTGATGTCTGTTAATATCTCATTGGCTCAAAGAGTTCACATGGGAGTAGAGAAGTACATAAAACTGCAGCAGGAGCTAAAAAGTTACTTGGCAAAGTGTTTGGACATAGGGAAGCATGAAAAATTGGGGCCAAGAATGCACTTTGTTATGCAAGTCAGGAAGAAAAAGTACAGGATGACATAAAAATATATAAATAGGGAGAGGCCTGATCTAGTTGTAGGGGGCAGGAGAGTTTATTATTAAGGCTGTCTTTAAGGAAGCCATATCTAGGTACCAGGTGAGGAGGTAAGAAACTTCCATAGAAGTAACAGTTTGCATAAATGTTTTCTGGAGGAACAGAGAAAAAGCCAGGATGTCAGAAGCATTAAAGGCATAGAGTAGAGTAGTGGCAGATGAGACTGGAGAAATGAGTAGGGCCAGACTGTTCAAGTAGTTCTGGTAGTTCTATTATCCCATGAAAAGTGAAATGACATTGGTTGGTGTTAAGTAGAGAAGTGCCATAATGTAATTTGCATTCTGAAAAGATTACTGGCTACAATGCGAAGAATTGATTGTAGAGGGCAAGAGTGAAATAATAAGAGCAGAGAGTAGGCAGGTACATTATTTAAGGAGAGATCTGTATTTGATCCTACGCTCAAGTAGAGTGCGTAGGAGTGAGGACAGGGAAAAAGAAAAAATCAAGAAATAGTTTGAGGGTTGAATCAATGGGACTCAGCTGCTTCTTATACCAAAATTTCTCTTGCTCTCTCTGCTTCAGCTACACTTAATTTCTTTCAATTCCTGTATCACCAGATACCCTTCTACCAAAGGGGTCTTCCTTATGCCATTTGTTACATGTAGTATACTCAATTCTCCACTTTTTGCCTAGTCTAACTCCTAATATGCTTCAGATCTAAGTTCCAACATAACTTCCTCAAGGAAGAATTATCTGATCTTTCAAAAAATGTTATAGTGGGTTCTCATAGCACATGATATGTCTCTTTTGAATAACACTTGATGTAATAGAAAATTTAAATTTGTTCTATGATTATTGGATTAGTGCCTATGTCTCCCCACTAAGCCTTGAGTTTCATAAAGACAAATACTATATTTGGTTTGATTTATCATAATGTTCCCAGTTCTCAGGCTAGTGCCTTTGTATGCAGTAGTTACTTAATATATATGATTTGAATGAATGCTTCTGAATAGAATATTTTTGGATTAATAAATGTTTAAGTTGGCCAGTTATTATAGGTGACAATATTTTTGAAGTTAATCTTAGGCTAGTAACAATCAGGATGAAACAAATAAACAAAAAGGTGAAAATTAAAACTGGGAATAATAATGTGATAAATAAGAATGAAATAACTAAGAATTTAAGCAGAAACCAAATATGCTATTTTACAAAAGCCTTGATTCCTGCAAGGACACCTCTGTGACTTGATGAATATGATCAATACCTTCCAAAGACTGAAGATTAAAAGTAAGCCACTGAGTTGCAGTAAGAATCATATTAAAATTCATAATGCTGCTAAGTTACAAGAAGTTCGTTGGAACAGAATCCAAGTAAAATTTACATTTGCTCTGGGGTGTCACCTTGGGGTCATGTTTCCTCAGGCAGTCAGTAAACAGAGGTCCAAAAAGCCCTTGAAAAAGGGTCATTCCTGAGCCTTCAGAATGCAAAAAAGAGATTAGACAGAGCATCTGAAGTAATCATGGAACAAAAAACAAATTGCAATACTTTGCCATCAACAAAACACAGAAAACTTAGCTCTCCCAGAGGCCATTTAATCTCCATAAACTTTGGCTTCATCTTAATCACTATACCCTAAAGACTTGAGAGTTTGTACTTTATGGTTTATAATTTTCTATTCTAGAATATTCCAAAAGAAAACAGGAGATGGAAGGAAAGAAGAAACAGGACTTTGGAAAATAAATGTTATTTCTAATTAGGATCTTTTAATGACATTTTTTTGTGTGTGTGTATGTGTGTGTTACAATGGCTGCAGGAAACAGACTAGAAAGATCTCATATAGATGCTGGAAGCTCTGTGCCCACTCTTTTGGATCCTTAGTTACTACTACTACTACTACTACTACTACTACTACTACTACTACTACTATTATTATTATTATTATTATTTGGATTTACAATTGGTAATATTACTAGGTTGCAACCACTATCTTTAGGTCACAATGAACCTTTCAGATATTGTTTTGTGCATTACAATTATAGGCAAATAGCCTAGTCTGATGTAGCTTTGTGGTCTGCTATTACTTCTGCTGTGACTATATTATTCTTAGGTTCCTTTACAGGACTTACTTTCTCTCTGTAGGTTGACCATGCAATTCTGAGTTCTGAGAAATTCATTTAGACTCATTGCAAATGAGATTTTTTTCTTGCAGTTGAGATGAAGAAACTTATAAATTGTTTTACAGTGGCCTTTTCATGGAAGACAATGCATATGGCAGTTTTCAAACTTGGGTATTTTTAGTAGAATTCAGACTCTTAATTTACCTTTAAAAAAAAAAAACTGATATTTCCAAGTTTTCAAGTGCGTACATGTATTGCTTTGAGATTTTATATTTCATTTAAATTTAAGTTCTTCTAAATTACTTTTGTGTTTGTTTGCAATGAAGTCTCTTTTTAAAGAGTTTGAGACCAAAAAAAGTAATAGTATAATTTAAAAACTCTGGATATAATTTTTGAGACATATTGAATAAGTATTAAGAAAATGAATGTTCTGTCAATGGTAAAAACCGACTGAATGTAAAATATGCCATTTCTAAGTTAGTGTACCTAGAATGACAAATTGGAGGTGATTTAAGGTATGAAAGCTTTTTAAGCTACAACCTTCTATAGAATATTCTTCAGCAGTTGTGCTCAATCACCTAAATTTCTAGATTCCAATCTATGCTAAGGCTTTGGGGACAAAACCAAAAATGCAGTTTCCTGAGTCTGCGGTGGTAACAGAGACTATAGGATCATTTTCTAAACAAAGATTCCAACTATTGATAATAATTCACTCATGAAGCCTAGAAATTGAAGCTACCAGTACTTATTAAGTTTTCATTATATGCCCAGTGTGTTCTAGAAAGCAAAAGTAATGTGCTCTGCTTTTGGGGAGCTGTAAGTCAGTAAGAAAATAATGTAAGACAATAGATAATTTAGAGGTAGGTTCTTTTTGCAACTTCCAAATGTTATGAGATGCCAGAACAGGGGAAGATGACTGGTTTTGGAATTGTCTGAGGAAATAGGACTTAAGCCAACTGTGAAGGACATGTGAACTTTGAAGAGATGGATGTTATGGAAGAGGGAGATGTATTTAGGGAATGAAAATAAAAGCACCTTAGTAACATCAAGATACAGCTAAGAGTAAGGCATATGTGAAAGGTATTAAAGTATAGGAAACATTAGGAAGTACTACAGGCATTGAGGAAGAAAGAAGTGTTGTGTGGCTTAAAAGTTGTATATCACCACTTCTTTCTTTAATGCCTGCACTTCTTACTTTTTATTGTAATAGAGGCTTTTATTACAAGGGAAAGGAGTTTGATCTTATATTGAGCAAGGAAATTTATGATGAAAATGAAGTGTGTTTGAGTAAACTTAACAGGTAGCTTTCAAAAGATTGCTGGAGAGAGGAACTAGAATATGACCAAGTGGAAAGTTACTGCAATAATCTACTATAAAACAGTGAAGGCCTAAACCAGGGATTGGTAAACTTTTTTGGTAAAGGGTAAGAGAGTAAACATTTTAGACTTTTTAAGCCATATGATCTCTGTGGCAACTACTCAACACAATATATTAATGAATGAACATGGTCAAGTTCCAATAAAACTTTGTTTACAAAAACAAGAAGAAGGCTGCAATTTTTGATCTGCATAGTTTATTGACTCCTGATCTAAATTATAGTGGTGACATGATAATGACAAGAAATAAATAATTTGAGGTGTTGAAAATATTATATTCTAATATCTGCTTGAATAAGAGAGATTAGGAGAAGGAGACAAAAATTTCAAAGAATACATTAGTCCTTGAAATGTCAATGTGGGATTCATCACTATGAAGATGATAAATTCACAAGTTACTTGTTGAAGGAGAAAAACAGAACATTAAGGGCTAACCATTAGAGTAGCTTGGGATGAAGTCGTGAGTGACTGGCCTCCAGGATGATGTCACTATTCTGTTTCTTGATCTGGATGCTAGTTATGCTGGAGTGTATACTTTGTAAAAACACATACAGCTGCACAATTATGCTTTCTGATTTGTTTTGATTGATGGTATTCATCAATAAACATTAAGAGGGTTGAAAGAGGATGTAAAACTATGAGAGGACAAAGAAATTGTGATCAGAGTAGAAGAACCAGAAGAATGAAATATCACAGAAACCAAGAGAGGGTAGAAGAGGAGGGAATGATCAGCAGGGTCAAAGAAAGAAGCAACATTAAAATGAGGATGGAGAAATGAGCTTAAATTTCACTATAAGATAGGAGACAACCTCTAAATGGCAGTTTCAATGGAGTGATATGGTTGAAAATTAGATTCCAAATTTTAAGCCAAAAGGAAGTGGTAAGGAAGTAGAGTAGTTTAATAAATTACTCAAGGATAATGACTGTAAAGGAAAAGACAAAAGTAGGATGTATTGAAAGGAATAATAGAAGAAAGTGAGTTCTTTTATTTCTTGTTCTTTTTTTTATGAGAAATATTGTATATGTTTGAGAAAAAAGGGCAAATAAATCAGTGTAAAAGGATGAAGATGTTAATAATAGATGGAAAATATATGGAGAAAATAAGCTAGAGTAGAAGAATGTCTACCTCTACAAAAACAAATGAACAACATTATCAGAAAGAAAGGCAAGATAAATTCACATAAGAAGTACTCAAGAATATCAGATCTACCCATGGTGTTGAAGCCAGTTTCGTTTGCCCATGTGTAGGAGAGTCTATTTGGGGGTTGAATGAAGAGGAAATTTTCTGTAACTTTTGGAATAATTATTAAAAGCTAATTAAATATGACCGTTAAAGAATAAGATGCAATTCCAAGATATTCCCAAAAGATTCTCATTGAATAATTGGTTGGGATCCATATAACTATGACTATGAATGTGGTTGATCAGCACATCAAATTACAAATTCCTGGGTACAATAACATAATAGTATAATTGTGTCATACGAGAAATCTCAGTTCTTTGAAGATCCATCTCGATATTGTAATTTTCTTTGCAGAATACTTTGCTTCATGGAATTAGTATAATGAAGTTGAAAAAGGAATTTAGAATAACTAATTTATCAAACAAAAACTTATAATATTAAGATCAAAACTCTAAGCTGGTTTAAATTTACAAAAGTATTTAATCAAACAAATAAATATACACACATGAAACCTTAAAAATTCAGTGATATTTCCTTATATGATCTTAAAGAGGATTATGTTACACATGTACATACAATGTTATCAAAACCAGACTCCTAATTTTAAGAACTCTAGGTGTTTGTGTTTTCATAACTTGTAATTCACTTTGAAAATATGCCAAACTTCATCAAATCCAGTAAAATTAAGACCGTGAAGTAATAAATAAAAATCAAATCACTTTGTGAAATCACATTATATGGGTATAATTGGATACACCTAGCTGCCTCATACTGATACTTAATAAACATTTTTTCACATTGCAATATCTTAGTCCCCATTGAAGTATGTGTGCAAAATTGATGAAACAGTTAAGCCTTAATGAACAGAGATATTTGCATTTCATTACTAGATGTATAATTCTGCTCATAAACTTTATGAAATATTTTTAATGCTCAATTTATTACAAATTAATGTTAAAATTTTTTTTAAAATTTCCTGGAGTCTTTTATTCCACAGCAAGCTCCTTTTACTTATTTTCCTTCATTTCAATAAAGAGAATTGAACCAGGGTAGACTACAAATTTAAAGTTTCATGACTTTACCAATTATTCTCTAAGTCCATGAAATGTTTAACAGTCAGTTGGATCAAGGCAGCATTTTGAAACATGTACATATTTAAGGAACTTCTAAAGGTAGTGGACCTTAACTTATTTTGATTGGTATTCACTCTCCTAATAAAGACTGACATTATTTACAACTTCTGGGTCTTACAATTTCATACCAGTACTGCTGAATATTGAAAGATTAACTATGACTACTATGATAGTAATGATTTTTTCTGTTACTTTTGTTTTTTACTCCAGGGATACCTCAAAGATGCTTTTTGTTTCCATGATGCTCTTAAAGGAAGAGAGATGTTAAGATACTCTGATTAAATCTTATTTTCCAGTGATGGAATTTCTTTTTCTGAATGTCAGCTCATTTGTGATTAAGTCTCTTTTCCTCCTCCACTCCCAAGAGAAGTGAATAATTCCTATTTTGGGGCTAATCCCTAACCCAGAATAGACTTCCATGGTTAGTTAGCCTAATTAAGCAGAGTTCTAGAAATTGGAACAAGTTTTTCTTTCTCAGTCCTTTGTCTCTGGAGTGGATGGCATGCTTTCAATGGGTCTTTTCTTGGTTTGGAGTGATAGCTACCAACTAGAGATAGTAATGAAAGAAGCAGGCATACAACTTCATCATGCTTTAAATGTAATTATGATTGGAAAATGTAAGTCTTTCTCTAGGTCTGAACTTAATTAGATCATCCTTTATTGGAATATGAAGCCTAATTTTCTATATCCTTGTCTTGCCATACTTCCTCATAGAACTTATTACATGTTAATTAAAAAAATTTTTTTCCTTTACCTGTCTCCCATAATTCAATATGTACTATGTGAGATCAAGGACTTTGTTTTGTCTTGATCACCTGGAACAGAATGGACACTGAATAAGTACTCATTGAACAAGGGCATGTGTGGTGAATGTATCCTAAGATGACCTCCAACAAGTCAAATCCTTGCTATCATTCTCTCTCCCTGAGTGTAGATAGAACTTGTGATTTGCTTCTAGCCAATAGAATATGACAAAGATGACAGGATTTTAAAAATTTAATTAAGGTCTTAAATCAGTTGACTTTGAGTTAATCTAAAGGCACATTGTCTTGGATGGATGTGACTTAATCAGGTGAAATTCTTAAAAATCTCAACACCTTACTAATGCCATTATTTAAGAACAGCCTAGTCCATTACTCTCAATCAGATATTTATGGACATAAAGCAAAGTAATAAGGTTATAAGGGTTTCTTTATACACACATTTTAAATTTTAAAGTTTACTTTATGGTTATTTTAAATTTCTAATCAGTGTAGTAAAACATCTGAAGTAGACTTAAGATACTTTCAAAGCTACATATGAACAAATACAAGAGTATAGTGCATATTGAGTTGATGAGGTTTGGTGGATAGAGTTTAAGGTGGAAAAAAAGTTAAAAGATGACAATTTTATCTTCTTTTCGAGTTTTCTTGCCTCTGCAGGATTATTTCTACTACATTTTATCTTCTGTATATGACTTTATAATTACTTTCATTTTATATAATGTACAGTTTCATTCAAATCCTTGGCTACAACTGCTATATGTATGGGGAAAATTTCCAAATTTCTTTTCCTACCCCAGATCTCTTTCCTGAACTCTCGTCTTACAGACATAACTCTTTACAGGACTCATGTCATTTGGTCTCTTAATCTATACTTCCTGGCATAAGTCATGGCTGACCCTAAGCTCAGGGGAGCAACTTTTACCCTGCGACCTTTGGTTATGTATTTAAACCAGTTATTGACCCCCGGTACAATACATGGACCCATTAGTTAGTTGCTTATGTGAGGAAGAGTAGTCACTATGTCGCATCCTGAGGTCCACATTCCAGAATTCAAAGAGCTCACTAGGATTTGTAAATGCCTTAAAATGCCTCTGCTGCTACTTCCCATCCATTAGTTGCAACAAAAATCTTGATCTTCGAGATTATAGGAGAAAAACTCCCATGGCATCTCACAGCATAGACCAGAGAATGCCATCACTCTATAGGATAACTGTAAAACTAACTGATAAAGACTGCGGGTTCAATTGAGTACCAAACTTTATCCACATATCAGGCGATTAATTCAAACCAAACTTAATCTCAAGGTCCCTAAAGCCCCCCCGCACAAAATAAAATTCTCCATAGGAGAGGCCCCTAACCCTGATGTCGCTGTTTTGGTACTCTCTGGAGGTAAGACTTATAAACACTATCAGGATAGAAAGGACTCCGCTCCCCTCCCTAGTATATCCGGTAACCAAAAACCAAACAAACAAAAAATGATCTCTTTATTCAATGGGATAACCAGGAACTATAGCAGGGGTCTATGATTTGACATAATTGGAAATTCAAGATTTACTAAAAGAATTCATGGAAATGAAAGATAAAATGGGTACACACTGTGTGTACCCATTTGTGTGTCTATAACAGAGGATCTAAATTCAGTTTAACATCTGCTGAGATGTCCCAATTGGCAAAGCTTTATAGCTTAAATTGATACTGCTGTATGAATTACAGTCATACCTGGGTTTTTACTAAATTTAAACAAGGTACCCTTATACCTTTAGGGGAGTGACCGAACATAAAACAGGCATACCACAACTTCATCATGAGAAATGTTGCCTTGCCTAAATTCTTTATGGTCATACTGCTCAGTGCTCTAAAATATCCCATAATGGGTATGGATGCTGTGACCCAAAAAGTCGTAAAATAAAATTAGGCTTTTGGCTTGATAGAATGGAGCTCCTTTGATTCCCCCTTGCTCCCCACCCCCAATTAGTTAATATAGTCTAATAGATTGAAACAAAGCCTGCAGAAATTTTCTCTATAAAGCATACATACATAGGAAAATATTCAGAAGTATATATACATCATCTGTTAATAGTTAATATTGTTTTTCTGTTTTATAGAATTATAGGTGATTTTTTCTTCTGCTTTTTGATTTTTAAAATATTTTCTAGTTTTTAATTTTTCAATTATTTGACATACAATACTGTATTAGTTTCCAGCGTACAACATAGGCATAGGCATTTATATAATTTATGAAGTGATCATCCTGATAAATCTAGTACCCATCTGGCATCCTGTATAGTTATTACAATACTATTGACTATATTCCTTATGCTATACTTTACAATCCTATGACTATTTGGCAACTACCAGTTGTACTTCTTAATCTTTTCCCCTTTTTCACACATCCTCCCACTTCTTCTCCCATTATGCAACCATCAAAATGTTCTCTGTATCTGAGTTTGTTTTTGTTTTGTTTATTTGTTTATTTTGTTTTTTAGATTTTATATGTAAGTGAGATCATAAGGCATTCATTTTTCTGACTCCACTCAGCACAGTACGCTCTAGGTCCTACTATGTTGTTGCAGATGGCAAGATTTCATTCTTTTTTATGGCTGAGTAATATTCCATTGTATATATGTACCATCTCTTTTTTATTCATTCATCCATAGATGGATACTTAGGCTGCCTCCATATTTTGGCTAGTGTAAATAATGCCACAGTGAATGTATAGATAGGCATATCCCTTCAAAGTAGTGTTTTGAAGTTCTTTGAATAAATACCCAGAATTGGTATTACTGGGTCCTTTTTTGTCTCTTGTTATATCCTTTGTTTTAAAGTCCATTTTGTCTGGTACAAGTATTGCTACCCCAACTTTTTTTTGTTTGTTTTCATTTTCATGAAGTATCTTTCTCCATCCCTTTACTTTCAGTCCGTGTGTGTCTTTTGATAGAAAGTGAGTCTCTCGTAGGCAGCATATGTAAAGGTCTTGTTTTCTTATCCATTCAGCCACCTTATGTCATTTGATTGGAGCATTAAATCTATTTACATCTATTTACATGTTAATAGATATGTAGCTATTGCCATTTTATTATCCATATTTTTTCTTTTTCTTTTCTTCTTCTTAAAGAAGTCTCTCTAACATTTTTTTTTTTTCCTCTGACATTTCTTGTTATACTGATTTGGTGATAATGAACTAATTCCTTTAGCTTTTTCTTGTCTGAGAAGCTTGTTATCTGTCTTTAATTCTAAATAATAGCTTTTCAGGTTAGAGTAATCTTGGTTGTAGGTCCTTGCTTTTAACCACTTTGAATATTTTATGCCAATTCCTTCTGGCCTGCAAAGTTTCTGTTGAGAAATCAGCTGACAGTCTTATGGGAGCTCCCTTGTAGGTAACTAACTGCTTTTCTCTTGCTGCTTTTAAGATATTCTCTTTGTCTTTAACCTTTGCCATTTTAATTATAATGTGTCTTGGTGTGGGTTCTTTGGGTTCATCTTATTTGGGATTCTCTATGCCTCCTGGGCTTGTATGTTTATTTTCTTTGCCAGGTTAGGGAATTTTTCCATCATTATTTCTTCAAAGAGGTTTTTTAATTCCTTTCTCTCTCTCTTATTCTTCTGGTACCCCTAGGAAGTGAATATTGGTATGCTCCATGTTGTCCCAGAGGGCCCTTAAACTATTCTCAATTTTTTTTTTTTTGATACTTTATTTTTCAAACTGCTGATTTTATCCTGAGCTTGGAGGTGACTGAGAAAGGTTATACTTCAAACTGAAGCCAGTTACCACTAGTGTGGGATTGGGGAAGTTTAGCAAGAGGCCATCACTGCCTGTTTGGAGTTTGTGGATTTTTGAGAGATTTTAGAAAACTCCATATGGGAGCTGAGGAAAACCATTTGTGTGGAAAAGCCACCGAAAGACATTTGGACCGACTGTATGAGTTGAGTGGGGAGGGGTCTTAGGGAATCACAAGGGCCAGATGAGTGGTGTTAAGTTAATGGAATATTCAGATTTGGCACATGCCTGTGCCTGCTGGCTGAGTAGTGGGAGAGCTCAACAAAAGAACATGGGTATCTGCCAGCACTTCCCTCCCAGAGAGAGCTTCCCTGACCTCTGCCCCTCCAGCAGTTGCCCTGAAGCTAGTCACTTCAGCTCCTCCCTGTACGTTCCTGGTGCTTTTCAAGCTGTTGCCCCTGTACTGGAGCTTCAAGCAAGTGAGTTGTGAGCAAGTGAATCTGTGCACAGACCTTTTAAGACCTGCAGCACTTAGGTTTCTAGTGGCCTGTTGTCTTTCTCAGACACAAACCCTGATGGTGTTCACAGGCAGAGGTTATGGGTACTTCTCTTCTCAGCACTGGTGCCTCAGACTGGGGAGCCCATTGTGAAGCTGGGACCCTTTGCTCCTCAGAGGAGACCTCCATAGCCAAGATATTCCTCTTGATTTTTAATCACCACACTGAGGTGTGGGACCAGGCCGTTCTATGTTTCTGCCCCTCTTACCTGTCTCATTGTGGCTTCTTCTTTATATTTTCAGTTATAGGAATTCTGTTCAACTAGTCTTCAGGCAGTTCTCAATGATAGTTGTTCTATAATTTAGTTATAATTTTCATGTGATCAGGGGAGGAGGCGGGCACAGCTTCTACCTACTCCATCTTAACTGGAAGTCTCAGGGAAAATTGTTCGAGTCTGTGTTTTCTCCTTATTATTAAATGAATATGAACTAGTGTATAATAATATATTTTTAAATAGATAAACTGCCACATTTTGATGCATTATTTCTCTACTCTGTATTCATATCTGTGTAACAAATCGGTTAAGTATTGTGTTTGTATATTGCTTTGTTTCTCTTAATATTTTAATTATACATTACATTTTGCCATGCTATTTAAACTATTTGAAAGAATAATTTTAAATGTCTACATGAAACTTTATTATTTGTATGAACCACACTTCATTTAATCATATTCTATTGTTAAACAATGAAAGTATTTATAATAGTAAAAATTTGAAGCACTGTGTTGTAGATATATTTTGATCCATAGTTATGAATATCTCCTTAGGTCAGATCTCTAAATGTGGAATTAATCAAATTATATATATATTTTAAACATATAGCATTTTATGTATGTTTTAAAATAGTAAATTAATGCCAGAGCAACTGCAACATGTTTTATTAAGTGCAAAATATGTATTGAGATGTAACTGTGCTCCTAATATGACTTGTTTATTCATTGCAACAACCATTACTTATTAAATAAAGTCATCTTAACTTATTTATTACCATGATAAACATTTAGGGTTTTGCCATTTTTTTTTCATTATTACAAACAGATGCTGTGTACATAGCACTTGTCAAACTTATTGGTCTCAGGACTTTTTATACTTAAATAATAGAGCCTAAAAGAGATTTTTTTAAATGTCAGTTCTATCTACCAAAATTTACTATATTAAACTGATAAATTAAAAAAAATATATATATATATATAAAGCTATTTAATTCATTTAAAAATAACAGTTAACTAATTATGTGCTAACAGAAATAATATTTTTTTATGAAAAGTAACTATATTGCATTTGGAATTTGTAAGTATTTTCTCTGTGGTCTGATACAAGGCTTAGCAGACTGTGGCCTGTGTGCCAAATCCTGTTCACCAGCTGTTTTTGTACATCCTGTAAACTGTGAATAGTATTTACATTGTTAAAAGGTTGAAAAAATCAAAAGAAAAATAATTTTTCATATAATAATGAAATGAAATCAAATTTCAATGTCTATAAAGAAAGTTTTATTGAAATGCAGCCATTCTCATTCATTATATAATGTCTATGGCTCTTTTAGAGCTACAAGGGCAAAGTTGAGTAGTTTATTAAATGAGGTCATACGTTAAGATTATTTAAATCTTGTATATCCTTGCTTTGCTTTTTTTTTTTTTAACCCGCTTCATCTCAGTTTGGGAGAAAAATATATTAAAGTACCCTATTCTAAGAGTGTACTTATCAGTTTTTCCTATTCCTTTAGTTTTACCTTCTATATATTGAGGCCAAGTTATTTTGTGCAAACTAGTCATGCTCGTTATAGTTATCTTACCTTGTTTGATGTTTCTTTTATTATTGTGAAGTTTCATGGTGTCACTCTTTATCCTTGTAATGGATTTTTAAAATTCAATTTTATCTGGCAATAGTGTTATTACAATTTTGGTTAATACTCTCCATTGTTTCTACTAATCCTTTCATTTTCAGGATTTTTGTGTTTTGTTTGTTTGAATTAGTTACGTTTCTTTTAAGTAGTATATAGCTAAATTGTAAAATCCATGCTAATGTTCTCTGAATTTTTATAAGTAAATTTAAAGCATTTACATTATTGCAATGATTAATTCTAACTTATTTTGTGTTTTCTATGCATTATATTACTTATTTGCCTATTACTACTCTTTTTATTTCTTATTTTAGGTGAATAGAGACTTCTCTATTATATTTTTTCTCCTGTAAGTTTAAAAATTATACATTTTATTCTTATTTTGTTGATTGTTTCTCTCAAAATTTATATACACATAAATTAACAAAATTTAAAGATAATTTATATCTTTATCTGTTTCTTGAACAATATGATGAACTTGGATTGCTTTAACACTAATCTTCCATATTCTAGGTTTTTGTTGTCTAGTATTTAGTTCTATCTTATTTTTACTTTCCTAATTGGAAATTATTTGCATAATTACAATTATTATTATTATTTTTAGTTGCCAAATAGAACTTTAGATTCAAAATATACTTATTGTTTTTTGTTTGTTTGTTTGTTTGCATTCTTCCTTGTATATTATGTTTCCCTTCTTGGTTCAATTTTCTTTTTGTAGTACCTACTTTAATAGTTCTTTCTGATAGTGTTGTGAATAACGAACTTAGTGTTTGGCCAAGAAAGTCTTATTTTCAGTCTTTTACACTGTAGTTTTTATGGGCAGAATTTTAGGTTGATTCTCATTCCTTTGATTATAATTTCCTTTGGATGTTTATAAAATCTTTCTCCTCAATGTTCATGATTTCTGACGTTCTTTTAATTTGTTTTATAAATTTGTTTAAATCAATTTTTTGTTAACTTACTCAGGACTTATATGTATTCAATTTACCTTTTTTAAAGTTTGAAAAATTGTCAGCCATTACCTCTTTGACTATTGCCTTTCTCCCATTCTTTCTCTTTTCTCTCTTGAATTCCTATTAGACATATGTTCAAACTTCTAATTTTAGCATCTATTTCTTATAATTTCTTATTTTTATTTTCTATTTCTTTAACATATCCTTAATGATTTATTCAAATCTAGATTCCATTTGACCACTTTTCTCTTCACTCATATCTAATTTACTGTCAAATCTATCCATCCTTTTTTTTTCAGTTTAAGTAAATTTTTTTTTTATTGAGATATAATTCATGTTCCATAAAATTTACTTAAAGTGCATGATTTAGTGATTTTTTTATTTTATTTTAGAAATCTGGCACCCATTTGTCATTTTCTATATCCTCTCTGCTCACCCTCAGGCAACCTTAATTTACTTTTTGTAGGATTTGCCTATACTGGGCCTTTCATATAAACAGAATCATGCAATAGGTAGTCTTTTGTGACTGACTTCTTTCACTTAGCATAATGTTTTAAAGGTTCACCCACCTTGTAGCCTACATCAGTACTTCATTTTTTATTGCCAAATATTATTGCATTGTACGAATATACCATATTTTGTTTATCTATTCACCACTAGTGGACACTTGGGTCGTTTGCACTTTTTGGTTATCTTGAACAATGCTTCTGTAAACATTAGTGTACAAATATTTGTGTGGATGTATATTTTCATTTCTCTTGGGTATATAGTTAGGAGTGGAACTGTTTGATTATAGGGCTAAGTCTACGTTCAATATTTTGAGGAACTGTCAAACTGTTTTCCACAGTTGCTGCACCTTTTTCAAAAATCACACCAGTAGTATATGAGGTTTTCAATTTCTCAACACTCAGTACTTATTATTGTTATCTTTTTGCTTATAACCATCCTAGTGTATATGTGAAGTAGTATCCCATTTGTTTTTTATTTATTTATTTAATTCATGTTTTCTTTTATATTTATCTCATGTGGTTTTGATTTCCATTTCTCTAGTGATTGGAGATATTATGCATCATTTCATGTGGTAATTGTTCATTTGTGGCTCTGATGGCCACACTTCTGTTATTTGAGTTCCATAGACTGAAGGTCTTGGTTCCTGGATCATCTTGAGGACAGAAGTGGCACACGTGCAATGCCATCTCTGTAAAGTAACTCAAGGATTACATTAATCACCAATCTGCTTTGAGGGAGCAGAACCAGTGTGCTGTTTCAATATTTTCTGAATCATAAAAGAAGATTTTATTTTGAAATTTTAATTGAATTTTACATTGTGAAGCCATCTTAGAACTTATCAGCCCTGATGCCATTATTTCACAGATCAGGAAGCTGAGGTTAAGAGAGCTTAAGTGACTTGTTCAGACATATAACTAGTTAATGAGAGACCCAAGAATTGAACCCAAATGTGCTGACTTCTTTTGATATCATTACCTTCCTTCACTCATATTGTGTTGCTCTTCAGAAACAAAGACTTAGTAATACAATCTTGGTGGTTATCTGTTGTTTTATGATTTTCCAAGGAAATACACATTTGTACTGGAAATGATTTATACAGGTGAATAGTTTAAGGTGAGCATCTACCTTTCTTTTAGTTAAATAGCAGTTTCTTAAGACAAAATCTACAATGAATGGATCACTTTCTATTGAAGATACATTTAGCTTCAATTAAAAAATCTAAGAAAAGCTGTTAGTAAAATTTAGTAACTGGGAGATAGACTAGCCATCTAAAAATAGCAATACATTTTGACAACTTTATTTTTGTGTTTATTTTATGACACATATAGTGAGAAACTAGTTAGTAAGATATTGGCAAAAAATGTTTCAATTTTGTAACAGAAATTAAAAGAAGGAAGATCTTGCATTTCTTTCTGTTTAATTGCATTATATAGTGCTAGTTTTAAACTGCAAGAAAAGAAAGGAAATATGTTTGTGTGGTCCTGAGAATAATTGAATTGTTTGTTGCTTTTTTGTTTACCCATAAGTAATAAAACATCCATATCTTTTAAAAATAAAAACTTAAAAAATATACCCTATACGTCTTTGCATAAAATAAGAACCATAATAACTCGCTTTTATTTTACAGACTTTTTTTTCCCCCAAATAAATTATTGCACCAACCTTTATAAAATCCTTAGGCAAAGGGAATTGGTAATCTACAGAAAAGAAGTAGAAAAAGCAGGCAAAATTTTATGCCTTTTTAAAGGTTAAATAGTAAGTGAATAGTAAGTTTTCTGTACTTTTTCCTGTTTGTACAGGGACTGGTCTAGAAATAAGGTAATGCTTCTTGGCTTTTTATTCATTTATTTGTTATTAAGTGCCAACCACGTATTGCATTGCATGTTGACAATCATTGGAAAAAGCATTGATGTTATAAAGATTAAAAACAAATATTTTTCCCTCATTATTCACAGTCCAGTAGAGAAAAACAAATAAAAGTAGATGGACAATTATAGTATAATACAGAAATCCAGAGCCTTATTACATCTAGTCTGGAGAATTAAAGAACATGGATGACCCTTTGCTGCAGAGTCTAATTTACTGCAACGTCTACCATTTCCAAGTAATTTTTCAAGATCTTACAGAGATATTAACTAGAAGGAATCATAAAGTACTAGTGTCACAGTGTTCTCATTTCATGATCTAGTTTTGCAGAAGTATTTTACTCATGGGTAAGTACAAAATGCAAGGGAAAGAACATGGACCTTGGAGTAATTACTCCTTGGTCCAAATCATAGCTTATCTACTTAATAGCATTGTTTTGAAAAAATCACTACATTTCCTTGGACCTGTTTCCTAACCTGGAAAAGAAAAGAAGAATGAGGTAATTTGTAGGTTTAAATGAGACAGTATTTAATATGTTGATACAGTTTCTGGCATTTAAAGAATGTTTAAATCCATGAACATTCATTAACATTTATTACCTTCTTAAATCATTACCATAACCAAAATTATTAATAGTAAAATTCAAAAATGTTAAACAAATTTCAAACAATTTAGTTCTTTCGGAGCAATGTTTTAAAGTACATACACCGCCCAGGATAGTAAGGGAGTTTCTAAAGTTACAAATAGGCTTTATTCCAAAAATTTGTGTGAATCCATTATTTGGATCACATAATCACATTTTCACACATAAATCAACAGAACCATCATCAAACATCTACTGAATTTATACAATATTTTTGTATTGGTGTTTTAGGTTAGAGCACAAAATTTTATTTAACCCGCAATGTAAGTGAAAGCCAAGAAACTCCACTCATTTGCTCCTTCATGCATTGCAATTTAAGTCACTTGATGTCACTGAGTTATTGGCCAGTTTCACTACTTGTACTCATTTTTGTAAGAGTATTAACATTGTAGTTTTTGCACAAGTGTGATACTGACAAAATATATGCAAACTGTACAATTTCTCTATACATAATATTTTATTAGTCTTCACATTGGTCCTTTATAATGACTTGGTAATTGATATTGTGAATTATCATTAATTTATGAAATGCTCTGAGAGTTCTTGCCAAAGCCTAAACAATTTTGTTCATTTCATTCAACAAACATGTCTAGTGTGATCTAGCTCTGTGCTAGGTATTAGGCATAACTAATAAATAAAGGCATTTTCCAGCTCTGTAATTCCTGTAAAATTTCAAAAGAAAATACACTGCCTTAGCATGCCTGTGTTACTTAGTGATAGACAAAACACCAACCTCTGCTTGTCTGATGTTCCCAGTATGCAAACTCACATGAGGTGTAGTAATACTTTATTATATACAGGGGTATGTGTGTGTGAGGTGTTATATACAATATGTAGCTTAATATGGTATAAGTGATTATTATAGCTTAAATTTCATTCATTATTCCTTTTTTTTGACAAAAAGATTCTTACTAGTCTCCCTTCAAACTTGTGGATAAGTTCAATTTTAAAAATCTTGAAATGACAGTCTGTTACTTTAACTCTTGGCATTTGCATCTCTACATATTAGTATTTTCCTAAGACTATCAGCCAGAAAAAATATCACAAAAACAAATTAGATGCTGAAGTTGATATAAAAGTGCAACTGTTATTAACTTCTGTCTTTACATTTTTGTGTTCAACTGAATACATCTAACATTCTCACTGATTGAATCTGTAATAAGTAACATTTTTTAACTTGAGCTTATAAAAATACATTTCTACTAATTAATTTTATGTGTATTTTTAAATGTTTAGATTACCTGTAGATTTAATTTTTTTTCCCTGAAAACATGAACCAAGGAGACAGAACAAAAATATAATCATCATCATCATCATCATCATCATCTTTTGAGACAATTTATAAGTTATCCAAATTATACTGCCCTGGATCTCTTGTAAATGTTAAGAAATCAAATAATATTATTGGATAATTAATATCTACTGTATGTATTACATTAGTTTTAAGTCAATTTTATCATATAATTTATTTGTCTAGTTAAATATATAGAGATATTGGATATATTGAGGCCCTTTGTATAATTATTGTATCTATATACATATGCCTATGGTATATTACTATATTTTATGTACATGACTGAAACTATAATTTTACTATGTAAACGAGAATTTAGTAGTTTTCTTGTTATTTTTATCCTATGAATATTTTGCTATTACTATGACTTATTAGATGGCATATTCTCCTCTCTACCATAACATTATTCTATGGAAACAAATGACGTCCTGCGGCGCAACCTGTTTTATGTTGTGGTTTCTCGGCAAGCACTATAATGAAAATATGAGACCCTGCTGAAAAGTATTTGTAATAAAAATAGAAAATGATTTTTTAAATATTAGTAAAGAGATTAAAATTAAATAAGAAATAATTTTTGAAAATATTAGATGCTGACATTTGAGACAAAATAATTAACCAACCTGTTCCATGGGAGTCATTGTTGGAAGTAATGAAGGTAAGTTACACCAAAGAGATCATTTTGTGTGAAAGCCCTGCCCATATCCGTCCCTCTTTCTTATAATGCATTGAACATCAGTTTAGATGGTTGAAAATGATAAAAATTTCTCATAAAATTCTGGTGAGCCTACTGAGTTCATAATCCTGCCTGAGGCTACAGCTGACTGGCAGTACTCCTTCAGACAGGGCTGGGGGTCACATACCTCAGGTTCCAACATCCACAGAGTGCTTGCTGAGGCATTGACTTCTGGCCTGCCCCATTTGCCCTCATTTCCTGCGGCACTGTGCTTGCGACCTCTGTGGAGATTTACAGAGGGACATATTGCTCCTGGATTTTCTGCAATGAGGCTACTGCTAAGGGCAGGAATGGCCCTGAAGATGGCAGTTATGAAACAAGTCTCAACAGTTTCTCTCTAGAGGAATCTTGTTTACTCTCTATAGGAGCAATAATAAACTTTGCCTTCCTCCTATTAAGTTGCCTTATGTGTACTAACTTTTCATATTTACCCTTCTAATCATACAAATTCCATTGATGACCCAATACATTTTTGCTGAAAAGAAGTATCCTCTCTGCCTTTTTTTTTTTTTTCTGTAGTTATAGGAAATGCCCCAGCAAGAAGCTGTAATCCATGGGTCATGTATATGCTTTCTGCATTGGATCATGTTATATGAGCATGCATTGTACTTCTTTAGTTAGGAACCTCGAACTGTAAACTCAAGACATGGCACTGATCAAATTTTTGCTAGGCTCCATTCAAAGAGATAAGTCTAGATCAGTTAGGTGAGTTTCTGTGGAGGGTAAATGGATATATACAATGTTTAAATCTTTTCCTGACTGACTATAGGAGCTTCCAGGCTAAATAAAACATATGAGATATGTAAGTTACATCTGGGATATGTAACTCATTTTTCCTCAACAGCTCAGTGGAAGGCCAGAGGATGAAGGAGAAGGGGAGAGAAGCCAGGGAGGTGTGGTATCACAAAGGAGTTGCAAAGTTTGTCAGAGCCATATTTCTAGGATTTTCATCGGACATATTCTCCTCAAATTAAGGGCCACTCGCTTTATGCAAAACTGAAAAAAAAAAATCAACAAGAGTATCTAGGAAGATACTTGTCTTAGATAAAACTCAGATATTAAGATTTTTTCATAGATGTCTACAGGATCCAGACAGATAATATAAATACATGAAGCTGATCAAGTGGGAACTGTGGTGACCTGAAGAGCAGAGCACAGTTTTCGTCTGAAAGTGTAAGCTGCTACCCAGTACCAGGTGACCACTGACAGGTAGACCTTTGGGTCAAGTGTTGCCACGTTTGCTGATTTTTTCACAGGAAGTGAGATTTTTTTCCCCCCATGAAATCAACTGATTTTAAAGAGAGAGTGACTACATTTTTAACACAGTGTAGACAAAATGAAATGTCTTTATGGGTCATCAACTTATCTCCTCTGAATTATCATTAGAAATGTCAACTATTGCTGTATGCATGAAGTAAGGATGCTTTGAGCTGTAAAGCCAACAAACAGAGAGCATATCAATCGTTCAGTTAGCAGTCCCAGGGTTGATTCAGTGGCTCAGTGATGCCTTCTAGAAGTCAGGCTGTTTCCACCCTGTGCTCTTCTACCCTCAACATTTGGCTTTTCATCCTTAGGCTTATTGCCTCATGGCCAAAACATCCCCTAGCATCTCATTTTCACACATCCACATCAGAACAGATGAAAAAATGAGCTTTCCTGCCTTGCCTGTTTCTATTTATCAAAGAGAAGGTGGTTCTCCTTCTGTCCCCCAGAACACTCCAACAGACTAGTTCTCATCTTGTAGGCCAACACTGGACCAAATGCAAGAGAGGCTGGGAACATGAGTAGCTGGTCTTTTGACCTTAAAGTAGAAGGTGGGCAAGGTGAAAGAGGGTTAACAAAGGAAGCTGGGAAGCCAACCTGGGTAGCATCTGTTATATCATATAGTCATTATAAATTTATATTTCTTTCAATTATTCTTCAATAGCTGAGTTAGGACTCATATACTGAATGGCATAATAAATTTCTCTTTCACAAAGAGATAATATTGCCAAGGAAAAGTTACAACTGCAAAATTCCAGAAAAGGTCATGACAGCTTTGCTGATGTTATTTTATTATAATAAACTTTGACTTATTTAGGAGGTGGAGTCGTAGGAAAATGTTTCAAAAGCCATGGCATTATCTATTAATTTTGTATTTAAAAAATAAATGGGTGTTCTGAGAATGGCACTTTACTTCTGTGGGGTTTGTTCACCAAAAAACCCTGACCCGGTCTAACCATTAGAAAAACATCAGACAAACACAAATTAGGGACATTTAGAAAATTAAAAAAAAAAAAATTGTCAAGTTCAGCAAAGACAAGGAAATTGTGAGAAACTGTCACAGCCAAGAAAAGCCTGTGACTAAATACAACATGTTATCCTGGATGGGATCCTGGAAAACAAAAAGAATTTTGGGGGAAAACTAGTGAAATCTGAATAAAATACCAAGTTGAATTAATTGCAATATATTAATATTGACTTCTTAGATTTGAAAAATGTACCATGAGAATGTAAGATGTTAACAATAGGGTAAACTAGGTAAGGGGCATGTGGAAATTCTCTGTGCAATCTATGCAATTTTTTTGTAAATTTTGTAGCAATAAAAAAAATTAAATAATATGTTTTTTTTCCCCAGTTTCCCCAAAGATCTTAGCTGTCAACATCTTTGTAATGCAGGAGTCGGGCATCAGCTTCATTCTTCAGAAAAACTTTTGATCAATGAATATTTATGCTTTAGGTCATATTTATTGGTAACTAGTATTTTAGGGCAGCAACTTCTATTATCTGTCTAGATTATTTCATTTTAAGAAGTTTTATTGATATTTTTCTTTCCTACACTTCACTCTGTTTTGAATTCCCATAAATCCCTTTAGCTGCTCTGTTACTTTCAAGCCCAGATAACACATTGCTGAATTTTAACTAGTTTACCTCTTCTTTCTTGGGCCTCAGTTCCCTTCCCCTTACTCTCCTGATTTGCTTATACTCTTGTTAGATTTCAATGATGGGCTAGAGAAGCAATCAGTGTATGTGTAAGTTTATTTGAACAAGATGACTTTGGCTTTTTGCCTGAGATTCTTAGGTTCCTCTTTCTAGTGTCCAACAAAACAACAGATACTGAAGGAATCAGATATTGTGAATTTGTAGGGTAAACTGAAGCTCTAATAAAGAAGGCAGCATCATGATAGAATGACCTGATATTTGAGGGAAAACAGAAGAATTAAGTACTGAAAAGGGGAAGAGGACCTAGGTATAGAATAAACCATAGAATCTAAGTATTCTGAAGGAATTCAAGTTTTTTAAAATCTCAATTTCTCCTTTGCCTGTTTACATCATCATCTTTCTTTCTCTCTCTCGAGGAAGATTTCTTATTTTCATCTTATAGGCATATGTGGACGTCATTGAAATGTGTGCTCAGAGATTTCAAAGTGTAATTAACAGAAATTACTCCCACAGGCTCCTGAGCCCTACATTTTCTTTCAAAAGACAATTTCCAATCCTCTATAAATGGAATAGACATCACTTAAAGAAATCAAATAGAGGTAAAACTTATTTATTTTTTAATCACTATAATCAGATCCAACGCATCAATTTTTTTTTTCCTGCCATGTACAGAAAACAATGAATGTGTGTTTAGAAGGTACTTTTTTCTAAGTTCCTCAGACTGATAAAAATTCCAATTCTATTGCTCTCTTCTTTCTGGATAAATTAGAAGAATGCTTCCACATTCTCAGAGATCACACTTTCACTCTTCTCATTCCCCTCTTTGTGGGTACTGCTCATGTTGAAGTAACAAGATCCACTTCAAAGGAAAGTAGTCTTTTTCACATGTCTGTACATTTTGGGAGACTAGGATATTTCATATTGTATCAATTTCCTTTTGCAGTGCACCTAGGATAGTAATTCTTTGAGGCTACAGAAAAGAAATAGGCATTCAACAGAGTGAATATCTCTTAGGAAAGTGTATAAGTGGTCGATGGTGGGAGACACTGTATGCAGTTCTCAATAGCTATGGTGAAACTGCTGATCTGAGACACATACATGCAAAAGACACTAAAGAATGTTTTATTTTTAAATTTTACTTCTCAATTACAGTTGACATACGATATTATGTTAGTTTCAGGTATACAACATAGGGATGAGACATTTATATAACTTATCCTAATCATCCTGATAAGTCTAAGACCCATCTGGCACCATACACAGTTATTACAATATTATTGGCTGTATTCCCTTTGCTGTATGTTATATCCTTGTGACTATTTTATAACTGCCAATTTGTACTTCTTAATCCCTTCATCTTTTTCACCCAGCTGCCCAACCCTGCCCCGCATCCGGCAACCATCAATTTGTTCTCTGTGTCTATGAGTTAGTTTCTGTTTTGTTTTGTCTTTTGAATTCTACACATAAGTAAACATGTTTCGATTCTCTGTGTACTTTACATAACACTTAGCTATAGCTTGGAAATTTCTAATCTTTTTGCCTATGAGTGCCCCTTTTTAATACATAATATTATTTTACATTAGCAGGGGAACTAGTGGTCTCATAACCTACTGGAAGGAGCATATAATGATAGAATCTTTGAGAAGGTAATTTAACAATATATGTTGAAATCTTTAAAAGTATATACTTGTTGACTTATCAACTTTACATGTAGGAATTTATCCGAAAAAACAATTAAAGATATACATAATATTTAGCCATGGCAAAAATATTTGTAACAGCCTCACTTATAATAGAGAAATATTAGAACAACTTAAATTTTCCACAATAGGAGAATGTTCAAATAAAGTATAGAATAAAACAAAATACAAATCAATATTTTGAAAAATATTAATTCAGTATAATGCATAATACATAGTTTATTTTCTACACTTGATCTTGGCCAAAAAGGCCTAGAAGTGATACACATAGTTTATTTTCTTTAATCTGAATAAAACAATGAAATGATATAAATCAGGTTATTCGCTTAGTGTAACTGATTGAAAAAATGCAATAGTGTTATTAAATGAATATATTCTTTATCACTACAATGGCATTTGAAAGATGGTGGTTCCTATTTGCGGTTGATATGATTTAATAATCCTATTGCCTGGGTGCAGATCCATTCATTGCCACTTATAACAATTCAGCAATCCCTCTAGGGGTGTAAAGTTCTCGGGCTGTGAACTCCTAATTTAGTTTAAAAATTTCTGCTTGTTCTTATTTTAACTATCTTGGTTTAATTAATTCATACATATCTCTTAGCTGTAAGTTCATTATGTAGATGGGCAGGAACCATTGTTTTGCCGGGCTTGAAATAGCTGATTTTTCTTACTTAGACACTTTTCCTCCTAGCCATGGATCTTAAAATGTGAAGAACCCTTCAAAGCCCAGTTCGAACTCCACTTTTTCCATAAAGTCTTCCCTGATCACATATTTCCTGAAAATCTCTTATTAGCTATCACACCTCTAAAAACAAGGGCTGAGCTACAAACTTCATTTCTTACACCCACATCAATCACATTGTCTTATATCCATTAATTGTTTAATAATCATCCTTTGGATTAATTATTCAATAGTGGCAGTAATATAGGAAACCTGAATGATCAATTTCAAGCAAACCCTTGAAGAGGAATCTAATGATTATAACATTAATAGCATCTAAGTACAGTTGTTACTATAAAAAATGTAATTTTTAGACGTGCTTTAATTTTTTAAAAATATCTCTAAGGATCCCCTGGGGGTTGTAGTACTATTCTGTGTTTTTGGCATTAATTAAATGACTATAATAATTTATTCTGCAAGGACGCTGTCTCTGTTAGTGTTATGTATGTTGTTTTAAAAAAATCTGGGAGGGGAATCTATCAGTGTTTAATATAACTACATGCTGTTATTATTTGGAGAAGATCCAATGACTGACTCCAGAATCTTCGTTCAGAAATTCTCTTTATTTCTTATAGCTTCTAGGCTAAAATTACTCATGTCTAAGACCTACTTTAGTATTCATCCACTAAAAATGAAAGTTAAAAAAAAATGAAGGGGTTGGTGAAATCCCACTGCATAATCAGTAAAGTCAGAAAAATATGTCCCGATACTACTCTGATTTTCTTTTTTTAAAAATAACAGATGCCTAATCACATTTAATTAGGAGAATCCTTTTTGTCTCTCTAAAACCCTTTTGTCGCCTGCTTTCTTATCTCACACTTATTCTGTCATTTTTAATTTTGTGTTCTTGCAACTAATGTGCAGATTCCTTATCCACCAATGTCATCTACCCATTTCCTTCAGGAGATCACAGCCCAGTCCAAGTCTTTTGCTAATAACACCATCTGAACAACCTATTATGAGATTCTTAATTTGGCAGACAGGCTGCATTATTTATGCGGAACTGATAAGGCACAAAACACATGGTTGAATTTCCTGAGGAATTTTACTCTTTCACACCTCCACATGGCTGAATCTTTTTAAACACAGTGTGTTCCTTTTGTTTCTAAGCTTTTTTTGTTCCATTGTTTTGGAAAATGGTACCAATAGTTGGAAAGAAGACAGTATGTTTGTGGCTTTCAAGCACTCAGTATATTCTTAAGATTTAAGTAATGTAATCAAGTGCTTGTGTGTTCATGTCAAATTTTTTAGCATCTTTCTTACTCAGAGTAGTTGAAAAGATAATCCATCCTATTTTTTCCTTTTAATCTTTTTGTTCCCTGTAGGCTGTCCACAAAAGTTTGAGTCCATCACAGAATCTTCTTCAAAGTCACAATTGTTACTTCTACTCCATCTGTTTGGAAACAAAGATTTGTCTCCTAGAGTTATCATGAAAAGCAAATCATGATTTATTATTATTTCCAGAATAATTTCCTCTGCAAGAGCAGCCAAATCCTGTGACACGATGGCAATATTTGTTCCCATTTTAAATGTGTGAATTTTAACATTGTATCCTTTAAGATCAGACAGATGTGGTTTAATCTTGTCAAAAAATATACTTTTTTCTTAGCCTAATAATGACCATTTTGCTGTTTCTGTATGCTAATCTAATTTTCAGTTATAGTTATGGTTGATCATTCTGTTGGGTAAGTTACAATCTCACCAATGTAAATGCTTACATTGGTATATGGCAAATTCACTTAAAACTCTTTTGTTAAGACAAATTTAATTATGAATTTTATTAAGTTGCTCTACATATATATATGTATGTATATATATTTTATTCTTGTAATGTTTGTTTCTTCCTGGTTGAATGTTAAGCATCTTTTAAAATTTATTTTAGACCATGCAGGTACAATTCATGGCATTTGTACTGACAATTACTAAGTTGAACTTTATTAAAATTTAGACACTGGTAAAATTCGATATTCACTAGGAATTTGCTCTTTACTTTTCTAGATGGGGTTGAGAATGTCACCAATGGCCTTAGCTAAGATAGCAATGTCTTATAGTAGTCTTTTTCAGGAACAATGATAAGGGAGAACTGACAACTACATTCCTTTAGTTAGAAAGGGAGAAACATGAGAATGTGTATGCTTTATAATGTTATAACTAAGTGGTTAATGTGCTAGCAACAAGATATAGCTCAATTCTAGGCCAAAGTATTCTGAAAACCATAATAAAATCGGAGGCTTTTGGTTTCTTTTTCTATTTAACTTTTAATAAAATATTTCAAACTAGCAACAAATAAGATAATATCCACCCACATATTTGTTTCCTAGATTTAACAAATTTTACTATTTTGTCATATTTTCATCTGATCTCTTCCTCAAATAAAATTTTATAGATGTACCTAAATCCTAATTCTTTCATTCATTTTTTTCCTCCCAAATATAATCACTATTTAGGAGTTGGAGTGTATAACATCTATATATTTTAATGTTTTTATCTGTTTGTGTCTGTCTCCCAAACAATATATACTATTACTGTGTATTTTACAGATAATATTCTATATGTATCTCTTTTGTAATTTTCTTGATTTTTTTCACTTGACATTATGTTTTTGAAATGTATCCACACCGACATATTTTAGGTATCATATAGCACTCCAAGGTGTGAATAAACTCTACCTCATACTGACGGGTTATTTCCTTTTCATATTTTTCAGTACTGCAGTGAACAGTTTAGCTGAAGTTTGGTTTAGAGACATTTAGAGCATCAGGGAGAGGGAATTTCCCTTCACGATACTGTCTTCTGTCTTCAGAAAACGCAAAACACGATTCTCTGTACAGCTGTTTCTATTTGAATCTCCTACTTTAATTTCATCCCATGTATACTTTGGTTAGTTATGTCTATATTAAGCTTGTCTGCATAAGATGAAGACCATACCTTTTTTTTTTTCAATTAAAATTACTGCTACTGTAAGCACTTAGAGTGATAACCATGAAAAATGACTTTTCTAAAAGTTAATGCTTTATAGCACTGTAGGAAGACATCTACTAAGTTAAATTCACTGCTTTAGGTTATGTATTTTTATATATTTATACTCTAGTTGGCTTACTTTATGACCTATAGTGTTGGAAAGAGAAAACTTTGTTTTCTCCTATTTGAGTTGCGATTTTCTAATATGTTGCATCAGTAAAATTTGTTTCCTACAATCTGTGATAAAGCAAAGCATTACATGATTTACTTGAGAGAAAGCTATTTGCTTGTGAAGGTATTTAAAGGGCTTAGAAAAATTAATTCACTTGAGGTGATTTGATAGCATTTATTATGGTCGATCTTAATAAGAATGAAAATTAAACTAAATAATTTATCATTGCATAAATTTAAAATATCTTTAATACAACTACATCTCGTATATTAGAGCACTTAAACAATGCATTTCGTCTGAACATCACACAGTCTGGCTAATGCTGATGTAAAAAGGGCTGTGAGAAATCCCAGGAAGATGGACACTACCTGCTTCTTGTGCTCAGAGAGAGTAGCTCTCTATCCGGCTATCTAGCCCTCATAATAACATGGTCCTAGGAGGACAGCAGCTACTGCTGTTTTGCCACTAGCCTCTTAATGGCTACTGTGAAAGTTGTAAATAAAGTACAGCTGCCAGCAGTCTGGAGGGCGAACTATCAATGAGTTTTTCTCCCCATAAATCTGGCCTCTGAGTGGATGATGTGAGAGATTTTTGAATGAAGTAATTGACTCACCATTCAATTTGAAGTTAATTCTAACCACCGTTGATTATCCTGCGGATTTGCTAGATATACTTTAATCCTTTACTCTGTACTTCAGAATGTAAATTCTGGCGGTCTATCCTTTGTTATGTAAATAGTAGAGAAGTCATGGATGACCTCAATCCAATCTGGAAGAATAATTCTTTTAAGGCAAACTTTTAATTGTCAATCGCTTCTGCCATATGGAAAGTTTTCTTTAAGCTGTGATGCATGTAACCCATATGGGGCTAAGAAGTTTTATGGCATAAAATAAATACCACAAGGAAGGAAGGAGTAGAAATCATGGTTCCCCTGATACTAAGACACCAATGGGCAAGTTTCCTCTGTCCTTGAATAACTGTACTGAATTAACTGTGCTTTTTAGATGTTAGTTATTATAAGAAAGAAGACTATCTTGGTGATTACATCTGTGGCTTCCTAGAATAAACCTAACACATAAGAAAACTTAAAACATGTTCAGGATGTCCCTCCAAGAGGCGAACTAGTTACAAATCCATTGATTTATTAGAACCCCAGTGTAATAGGAATTAATTCCTTTATTGTAATACTCACGGTATCTGTGCAAAGAATATTTAGCAGGGCGAGACCAATGACTGCCTTCACGATGATTGATTCTGGGCAGAATTTTTATATAAAAGCCTTCTTAGGTACATTTTACAAAAAATTCTGAAGAAATCTTGCACATATGGACACATATTGTGTTACTAAAATACCTATTTTTTCAATTTTTTTATGCATAGACCATATTGTATAAAATCCCTGCATTGAGACAAATATTACAGTCTTTAGAGTAAATATTTCTCTTTTCAAGAAGACCATGCTCAACAGCAGTCATTTGTCAACTTTAGCATCTTAATTACTCAGCCTCATGAGTGCTTCAAGACTTAAGGCTGGCTATGTTCTGACCTCCTGACATGACAGAGGAGCTTAGTTTCTCACTGTGGTCTCATTTCTGATCATCATAGCAGGAAGCTATGACTGTCAAAATTCCAATTAGTTGTTGGAGTTAAAGAACTCACCTTGATGGTCCCAGGTAGAGTTACCCTAGAGAGGATTCAATAAGTAAACACATATAAAATGCTCGAAACTACCTGATGCTGAGTAAACGTTAGCTGTTATTAGAATTATTTGCTATCCTGAATGATTCCCAAAACGGTGAGTCAAATCAATGAGTACATTTTAAATAGAAATATAAGAAAAATATTCCCCAAACTGATGCTGCTGCCTCAGAGTGGGTAGAATAAGTTCATAATCCTGGACAGCCAATGACCTGGAAATGTTTTTCTTTCCTGAGCTATAAATGTATGTCTGAACTGCTCTGAATATCAAAGCAAAACAAATGCATTTGTTCATCCTCACAATGACTGGCAATCTGTGAGTAGTGAGTGAAGATGTTTTTTGGTTTGGGAAGTTGTAGGATAATGGAGTTTCTAGCCGAGCAGTTTTATTTCAGAGAGCCTCTTCGATTTGCACATGTAAAAATAGTCCTACCGAATCCCAGAGGGGCTTGATTTCAGCAGTCCGAGCAGCTCTGTAGAAGTGCACAGAAGAGAGATTGTTCTAAGAAATGAGCTCTCTGAAAATGTCACAACATTCTACTGCAGCATGGTCACTTGCTGACTGTTATTTCATGTTATATCTAGCCTTTTTAATATCAAGGGTCTTTTTAAAATGCCAAAGATACTCCTCCAAAAATACACATGAATCAGTCATTTGCATCTGCTCATAAAACTCCTTTGCCTTTTTAAAGAGCGCTGGGTTGGAGACAAGGACATCTTTCTATCTTTCCGCTGAGACACACTCACTCAGAACATCGTATATTTTCCCTAATTTATTTCTGTGAATGCATCATGGGATATCCTTTACGCTTTCAAAACCTGAAACTCTATTAAGCCTTGAAATATTAGCCATCCTGCTTCCTGATATTTTATATACTATTTAGGAGAATACTGGGATTATCTACTAATCTTTTCCTTTGATCGCCCTATCCAGTAGTAATTGGGTATCCATTTTCTCTTTAGCTGATCATTGTCTTTCCTTGCTTCTATTAGTTGACTTTTACCAGAGGAAGACCTTTTTGTCCCCATTGCAGTTTTAATCATCACTACCACAGCTCCTTTTATCACCTGTTGGCTCTGTTATCCCTAATTGTTACTTTCTTCCTTTCTCTCTGACTTCTTTCTTCCTTTTTGTCTCCCAAGAGGACCTTTTTCTTTCTTTTTTTTTCCAATTTGTGACTAGTGCAACAGGTGCAAATCTTCATGGATGTGGTCTTCTTCCTGAGCATTCAAAGCATTTGGGGGGCATTGCTTTTGGAACAGAGCAGTCCTAGAAGTTTGTGTCGCATAGGGTTGGTGTCTGATCTCTGCTACTGGGAGCAGAGATGGTGCCAAGGCTGGGACTTGCAGAGTTTGATAAGGTAACAGGCCAGAGTAATACTGAGGTCAGAGCTGAGCTCCCCGTGGCTCAGGTTAAGAACCTGAGATTGACAACATACTGAAATTAAAGAGAAGAGATGACAGTAAGGGCAGAAGAGTTTAAAAGTTAAGCTTACTCAGGATTCCTGGGCTTCCCAGGGTACCCAGAAGGCAGTAGGATGCAGAGTTAAGCAAGTGTCTCATGGTGCAGAAGACACTATCAGAGAAGGGCACAGATTCACATGTCATTCAAAACCTGAAATGGGTTTGGCTTTGAGGTGGGCCCCAGCGGCACAGCATTAGCCTCGTGTA
>NW_006436664.1:3139892-3241044 GCF_000325575.1 Pteropus alecto
GTAGGGGGACTGACACTCTTCCCCATGACATCTTCTGAGTACAAGATCCTGAGCCATGAGTCACCTACACCAAAATTTTGCATTGTCAGCAGAGTGAAGTTCAGCATTTGCCTGAGTTCTGATCCTGAAATGTAATTATGGCTCTCTCAAAAGGGTTGGAAGGGATTGACAATTTTTCATTTTATTTTTCCCGTAGAGTATTCCACACATATTAACTATTAAAAGCATACTGTGCTGATTGAATAGGGGAGTGACAAAGGTGACACAAAAGGTAACTGCAAAGACTACAAAAATTTATCTAATTATTATCATTTACAAAAGTAACTGCTAATTCTTAAGTCTTTTAAAATAAATGGTCGTTTGATTTCAAGGATACCTCTGTAATGGGAAATGAGGCAGAACAGGCATTTGAAAAAAATAATTCTAATTTGTGTGTGATCGTGCTGTGTCTTTGTGTAGTAACTTATGATGTGCAGACACCAAGACTTAAATATTCTGTCTATACTGATGAAGGAGGAAACTGAGACCATTTTTATTTTAATATTCATTCTTCATCATTTCCACTACATGTTTTTATTTCAGATGGTTCATTTGTTTATTTTCGGAGCCCATAAGTCTCTTTAGAAAAAATATTCACTTTCAGGAGATAGAAATTCCACAGTGAATCTCATGTGACTCTTTTCCTCATTATGGAATATTTAAAATGAGCTTGGTGTGTGTGTGTGTATTTTGCCTTCTACTGTGTTATGCTCTGCATTTCAAGGATAATATAAATATCTAAAATGTTTTTGCAGTAAAGCACCCCTTATTGCTTGCAGTGTCCTTGAATATCACTGAATGTGTCAGTTTCTAAGACCTGTAGCTGAGAAAAACAATCTGACAACCATGAGGCTGTAAAACATAAGTATTCCCTCTAATAATGGGAGGATAGATGTAGTCATATTCCTAACACTGCCCCGAAGGTAGAACTCTGTTGGAGCTTATCATGTGCTTAATGAAAGTTACAATCAGACAAAATAGACTCCATATTTTTATTCATATCAATGCAATTCTTTTAGTCATACCCTTCCAGTGAGAGGCTGAGTTGCACCTCTGCTGCCCCCTGGTCCACCCTGCCCATCATTGTTCTCATGAACAAGAGTACAGTCAGCCCACCGACAAAAGATCTCGGACAGATGGAACGTTGCTGCTGCCTGGAGAAGAGGACACACTCTTGTCAGCTCACACCGCCATTAGTCTTGTTTTCCTAAGTCGGCCACAAGCACAATGTGTCTCTCGGATCATAGAGGCAGCTTGGAACCTTGGTGAGCAGAAGGGCACACAGATGGGGTCTCTTCATTCGTCTCCACTGCTGGCCCATTGTTGGGGAAAGGAAGGTCTAAATTTACTAAAAGACCTTTAGTGGAAAGGTGGGAAAAACATATAGAACACAAGCTTCAAGAGGTTTATTTACAGAGCGCGGCTTACTATGTACAGTCTCGTCCAGCCCAGCTCATGGGCATGTTGAGTAGCCAGGTCCTTTACTTCACTTGTCAGACTTGGGGGGTGTGGAAACAAGGCTACACTTTCACTCCACGTCTCATTATTTTATGCGGTTCTCTCAGGACACTGGAGTATTGTTCTCAGTGTGTCTCTCTTGTAGGTAGTGTGTAGTTATGTTTGGCTTTGTGGTTCTATAGAGTTCTTTTTCTTTTCATTGTAAAATGCAGGCCTTCATTAATATGTTAAAAATGTTTGTTCTTAGTTCTATCACCATATTTTGTGTTATGCTTTCTTTTATTATTATGTATAAAATTATTTTTTTAATGTTTCTTTCTAATGATTTACTTTGTTCAATGTACTGAATCCTCTACTTTTTCAGGCTCATTTATTGATTGAATTCTTATTAAGCAAGAATGAATTTAAGATACGTACACTTTAGCCCTGCCCATTCCCTCCTCAATAGTACCTGAATTTAAGTTGTTTATATATTTTTAGTAGAATTTACTCTTATATATTAAAGATATGTTTATAATTTAAATTCTTGCTTTATCCACTTTAAATATCTTTTGACTCCTTGGCTATGAAACATCAGCCTATTTACACTAATTGACCCTTTCCCCTTCTCTTACTTATGATTGTGATTTTTATCATTTCTATATTATTAGGGATTAAGACATTTACATTTTAGTCTGTAATAAAAAATTTACTATCTGTTTTTTAAGTCCTGGGATTAAATGGATTTCATGATCACAGCCATGCATTTTACCATAGAAAACTAAAGCTTGTTCTCTTTTACTTTTTCAAGAAGCTCAGGGAATATATATTCATTGCATGTTCAAAAAAAATTTATTTCTGCCTTTACACCTGATCTACATTTTGTCTGGATACATAAATCTCAGTTTATTCTCTTTCTTTGAGGACTTTTATAGTCATTGTGCTGGTGCCTTTAGGTAACTGATAGATTCTTATAAATTTTAAGCTATATTTATCATGCAATTTATCATGCAATTTATCCAGAAATACAACTTCTAGGTTTTTAGGCAAGTGAAATGAAAATATATGTCCACAAAAAACACTTGGATATGAGTGTCCATAGAAGCTATATTCAAAATAGCCAAAGACTAATGAAAACTCACATCCTTGTCTGCAGGAAAATGGATGAACAAGTCATAGAGTGTTCATATCATGGCATATTACCCAGCAATTAATAGGAACAAACCACTGCTACATGTATCAACATGGGTAAATTTCACAGACAATGGTCCCATGCAGGTTTTGATATCTTCTCATGGGAAGAATATTGCCCTAGAAATCCAGAGGCCTAGGTTCTAAGCCTTAGTGTGCAACCAGCTTGTGAAACTCCAAACTTTTGGGGTTTTTACTGCCATTATCTATCCAAAGAGAATGTTAGATCATGCTAATTTCAGTGGTTTTTTTTTTTTTTTGGCTGTCCTAAAATCTATAGAATTTAATCGTTTGTAGTCTGCATGAAAAAAATGTGATAGAGTCTTTTATTCTTTGTAATGTGTAAGTCATAACCTCTAATGACTTTCCTGTTTTAACATGACAATTTCCAAACCGTTGTTAGAATTGTTACATCCACTCAAAATGAAAAATCCGGGGCTATCAGTGACTTAAGATCAAGCTACATCCAATTCACCAATCTATTTTGTTACTCATTTCTTATTAAACATGTCCTCTTTCACTCTAATAATAGCCAAGCTTTTCTTATATTTAGTTATTAATTCAACAAGTACATATTGAATGTCTACCTTGGAACTGTATACAGGCCCGTAAATCTGTTTATTATTGATTAGGGAACTGACTTTATTATATGTTATTTCTTCTTAATGAGACAATACATATGTAAAAAATGCTTATTCCTTATAAATGAACTTAAAGTGCCCCCTGATTAATATAATTTCTCTACATGCTGAATTTTTCTTTCCTCAAGAGAGGTTTCTATTCATAAATGAAACTGGGACTCATGGAGGATGTAGGTCTTAGAGAAAAGAAAAAAAGAACATACTAGCAAATATCTACACGGATTTTAATGATCTATGGGCCACACGCAAAGTTCTTTTTAAAACCATAACTCAGATACAGGTAATGGCTACTTAGAAAAATTCTATTTATGTTCTAAAGGACATTTACTTGATTCCAGCAGTATTCTACTTGGCCCAGTGGGCTTGAAAAGTCCTGGATTTTAGTGCTGTTGCTATTGTGCTCTGTAAAACTTAGAGATACATTTCCTCACTGCTAGTCAGGCTAGACAGCACCAATACCAACTTCATGTTTGTCAAGCTCTAGAGCTAATCCTCACAAGGTAACAAAGAGAAATCACCATCCTCAATCTTAGGTTGACCTAACAGAAGTTTCTCTGAATGTCAGAAGTCTTTATTGTGATCGTTAGAACCTCATTTATAAGTGCCTGTGGGTTATAGGACAGCCATCTTTATTCTTAGTGAAGGGAATTGTAACATAAAATGAGAGGATCAGAATTCTCTATTCCTGGAGAAGACTAATTTTTCAGGGCTGACCTCCAAATCCTTTACAGAAGATTGAAAAGAGCTTTGAAAAGATCGAAAAGACCTTTGGCGGGGGCCTCTTTTTCTGACAGAAGCATATCTTGTAGCATTGGGGATCTGCTCTGAAGCTTTGGCTATGACGAGGATTTATTAATGTGAAACTTCATCTCCTCCTGTCTGCGTGTCTTGTGACAGGTTGGCAGTTTAATAAGGGCGGAGATCTCATCTCACCCTCTGCTCTTCTCATTGGTCCTCACCCGGTGGCTTATGCACCACAGGTAGCTATTTAACATTTTATTAACTGACATTTTCTGCTAAACATTGTGTTTCCTCTACATACAAAAAAAGTTTACTCAGTTTATTTCTTAAGGATTTCTCAAAATAAGAAGATCTGTAAGTATCTTCCTGGGAAATATTTAAGTAAGGATGTAGAACTTCATGTCAAATAATTAGTGTCAAGCTCTCCACGAATTGGAGAAAATGACAGAAGACTTAGGTGTTCCCAGTCCTTCACTCTTTTCCACAATCTCACCCTCAGCCTTATGACTTTGAGGTTCCTCCTAGCAAGGGTGAGGTATATCTCCCATCCCAAAAAAGTTGTGAATTACTTTGCCCAGTACACAGTGGGTGGGAATGCTGACGTGCCAGCTCTAAGCTAGGTCTTAAGAAGCAGCACAGTGTTTCTGTGCAGCCCTTTGGCACTTCTGCCATTACCATGAGAACAGGCTATGAGATAGTCTGCTGGTCCCAGAGAAATGTGAGAATGTGATACAGAGGTGCCCCAATGGCCTGCAGACTAGCATCTGTGGTTATGGTTGCTTACTCTGCCACCGTATTTAGAGAGTATTTATAATAGTGTGATTGTGACAATAGCTGGCTGATTTAGGCAAAAAAACCCACAGAAGACAATATCTCTTGAGGTTCATTTAAACAAAAATTCCTCTCAGATATAATGCAAAGGTCAAACAGATTAAGAGCTTTAGAGCAAATGATAGACATTTTCACCATGCCATGTGTTAAGTATTCATTTTTATTTAAGAATAAGTGGTTTTATGACACCTTCCGAGGCCTCTTAATTGTTTAGTTCACTCAAAAGCAGTAGACAAGGATCTGTGTGTGCATTTAAGAAATACGCATTCTATTGTGCTTATGAAGATATTGTACCTATGAAGATAGTTTACCTTTGTAAACTATAAAACCATGTTCCAGAAATCTCCATGGGTGACCTGAACATTCCAACTGCAAGACAGACACAATCTTTAAAAGAGACACATGCAAGTGTAATAAATAAAAAAATTAAAAGACTCCCCTATATTTTGGGCACTATAGAAAAATATGTGTGTGAGAAAGAAAAAGAGAGGGGACATACTGATTTTTAACAACAGGATATACAAAAAGTTAACATAAATTATAGTCCTGGGGGAACACAGTTTGCACAGGCAATGAGGAATAGAGTGAATTGAAAAGAAGCCATTGACAACGAACCACATGTAGACAGGAAAGAAATAAAAGATGATAGAAGTTGCAAGTAGCTGATTTCCAGTATTGAGACAGCATACAAGCTTTCATTCTTTCATGGCCAAAGGCAAGTAGTAAGTAAACTTATCTGTGTGGAAAGAAAACATCACAAGGGTCAGAATGTGCTCTGATATCCACGTGAAGGAAAGGATAAGGTGAAGCATGAAGGAGGCAGAGACTTAGAGTATCGCTAAAGAGGTACATTGTTGGAGAAGGAGGGTTGGAGAGGGAAAGATACAGGATGTAGGTCACATTCCCCATTTTATCAAGGGCATCATTCAGCAGCAGTATTTACAGAGGCGAGGAAGATGACAGAGTCCTGCAGGCAAGGACAAGGGAGCAGACCTCTGAGGGCTCAGAGGTGAGGGGTGGTTAAAGAGCAGGAAAGATGTAAAAAGCTGTTCAAAGCCTAATAAGAATGGAGGACAAAAAAACAAAACAAAACAAAACAAAACCAAAGTTGGTTATTAATAGAAGCAATCAGAAATATTACCAGTTGTACAAAATTTGATCTTTTATTTCTCCAGAAAGAAGTTGAGTTCTTAAATCTTTATGGAATATGTATAATACCCCCTCCAAGGGATAACTGCCTTTGTTTCTTTTTTAAAACTCATTTTTCACAGTTTCATCTTTTTGAAATGTAATAATTGTTACATTCAAAAGAAATGCGCCACAACATACTCATGAGTTATGAAATATAATAATAAGGTGAGTACCCACAGACACACCACCTAGACCAAGACACACAACTCAGACTGGAACGTTTTAGTAATTATGTGCTGGCCCCTTTCCCTTTCCTCTGGCTTCTTCTCACAGTAAACGTTATCTTGAATTTTCACATTACTTTTCTGCACAATGCGTACCCAATGAGACTTTATAGAGTCCGAAAACCTCTCTACCAGGTTGAGTGCAATATATTCTAAAACTTGTTTTTGTTTTTAAATATTAGGAATGGATAAAATATCCAAGTCACTTCAATATTCTCACACTTCTTAACCAGCCACTCTCCTGTGGTCTGTTGAACTCTCCTCACCAGCTCGGCCCCCTGAATGTCGGCATGGTTTGTTGGCGTGGCTGCTTTACTCACCTTAACAGAAAAGGAGCCCACATTCCTGTGATCTAATCGCCCATGTTGAACTTTTCCAATGAAATTTCCCCTCTCAGGGTGACCTGGGGAAAGTGGCTTTCGGGAGTCAAGAATATTATGTAAACAAAACGAAGGCTGTTTGTTAAATAGGTATGCAGTTGAAAAAAGAATGTTTCGTTACTTCTTTTTAACTTATTTGCAATCATGCATACAAATCAAGCAGATCCACAGCCTCTTTGTGCCCGCTGCATCCACACTTACGCGGTAAGATTTACAGACATCTCCATTTTATAGCCACCACTATTTTTACTATCTGTGACTTAAGCTGCTTTTAAATATTAAATGACTGCATTTAATAGTCATTTAACACTTAAAAACAACAACAATATAGAGCTGGGCAAGAATTTTGCTACCTATAAAAAAAGAAAAAAAAAAGAGTGAGAGACACATGCACGCGCGCGTGTGCGCGCGCGCACACACACAGAACAATTCAATCACTTCATATAATACTGCCTACTTTGTGCAATATTGAGGTGTCTAACTTGTATGATTCATTCTTCTTGAACAAAATAAAATTGTTTCTCCTTTTGTTTTCAAAATGTTTCACCTAAGATAGGCCCGAATATGTTTTGTTTTGTTTTTTTTCAGGATTTCATGTCTGATAATATGATGACATTTGCCGTATTTAAATCAGAAGGCAAATTGCACTTGCTACAATTAATGCAATGTACTGTTCTTAACTTAAGAGAGCGATATTAAAGTCTGAAAGATACAAAGTTTATCCTCTATGTACCTATTAATTCTTGCCCACTGAACAAAGCCAACTTCATCTTCGTCTCAGAATAGAGAATATGAATAACAAGTAGGTACAAATTCATTTTTTTCTTCAAAAGGATCAAATTATATAATGTCTATTAAAATACTTAGAAATTCTAATACGTATAGATATCAGAAATAAAATACACTGTTCTATCTAAATGAATAATCGTTCAGGAAATTTCAGAAATGGATCTCATAGTAAACTCCTAAATTTTAACTCAGTATATTTTTGGTTCAATATCATTAGACATAACCATACTGAAAAAGATACTCTCAGAGATAAGGAACTTTTTAACCCTTTTCCCCATGGAAGCATAGTCGTTGAGACTTCATGTTAGTGAAATATGTAGTAAATGTGAAAATGTGAAATATGTAGGAAACAGTGCTGGATATCTCACAGCTATCACAATGACACAAACTGAACAAAACTTTCGAACAACTTATAGACCCTAGAGATAATGCCTCTCAATACTGCCTGGTTGAATGTAGCATAGATTCTGATTTTCAGGGCTATATTTCAACTGATTTCTCTGAATGTGTGCATTTCAACCCACTGACAGGGCAGAGATTTCTCCTGTTGGCCTCTAAAATTCTCTCCATAGCTAAATGTTCCCTCCCCACTCCACCGTATTTTCCCATAAGCATCACAAATCCCTTGTTCATTGGATTGCAGGATTTTTGTCATTATTATTTTTAAAATGTGTTAAATTACTTGTTCTCTAAATTATGCTCCAGATCATCCAACGGTGAGCTCAACTATCTTAAACTTTACAAAAGGCAATTATAGAATACATTAAGTTGTACAATCAATAAAATACCAGAAAAATCAGCTCCTGATCTTATATCTAAGCTGTTGTAATTTAGGAGAAAGGTCTTTATTATTTGCTTTGATGCTTTCAAGGCATTATGGAAATCTATAAATACAGTAATTACCTTTTAAATAGCTGTTCCATCTTGAAAGCACAAAATTTGTGATTGATTTTTGCCAGATAATCATTGACAACTGACATAAAATACTGCTACTTTTTTTGTTTGTTTCATGTCAGAATGTTTTATCACTTTAGCTTTTCATTCTATATTCAGCGCATAATTGAACCAAGTGTAGTTTAAAATGAAATCTATTCCCTTCTATGAGAACATTTCTTTATTAAAGGTTAAATAAAAGTTGAAGAGCTTTTAACTTATCTTGAATACAAATGACTTAGCTTTGACTAAACATTTAAATGTTTAATGAACAATTTCCACCAGTAACCAAGATTTTCATATTTCTAAATGTATGAGCATATATCTTTTTTAAAAATTGAGTGATATAGGACTTACATTGATTTTCCAGTATTTTTGAAATAATTTTAGAAAGTAATTTAGATAATCTCTTATTTATTCTGCAGCCTTTGGTTTAAATACATATATAAAATATTTTTAAAAACTATTATTCTCTTTTGTACTTATAATATTATAATTTAATTAAGTTAATGTATATTTTCTTACTCTGTGTCTTTTTCTTAGTTTAAAAACTTAACCAAAGGAAGATTAATGGATAATTTTAAAAATTCCTTAGAAAGAAATAATAGTAAACTTTTTTTCATTGGGAGTTAACACTTCACACTATTCAGAACCCAAATCTATCTATCTATCTACCTTATGAATTTTCCTTCTGAATAACTTTTCATGAAGTGGATTTTAGAAAAAAGATAATTAATCATATTTTAAATAATCCAGAAAAAAATGAATGACATTCACATACATAGTTGAGTAGTAGAGCAAATTAAATCAGCAGAAATTATTTTATTGCTGTGCATTTCTTGAAATATTGTGCCCTGAAATAATTTTCACACTTAGTCAAGCTACTGCATGAGAGAGCAGTAATTAAAAAATGTGAATGCATCATCTTTAATTATGCCTAATTTGCGTGTTGCTTGTAATCACTGTTGAGAGGATCTTAATTGGGATAGAATAACACATATTTAAAGTAAAATTCATAATCTTAGAAAATTTAGGCTATAATAGTACTTGTTACATGACTGTGTTGATTAACTAGTCTTATTTAGAGAGGAAATATAGCAGAATATCAACAATGTGAGGGTTAAGAAATTTTCCCGGATGGTTAGTAAAGAATCGCTTCTTAGATAAATTGATGTGGATATTTTTTTTCTGTTTTCACTGATATATGTAAAAGCGCTTTGAATTAACATGACATTTTCCTTTTTGAGAATAAAAGCCTTGCCATTATTATTGTTTAAACAACATTTTTGTGAGGAGTAGTTAGGAAAATTTTAAATGTGTAGAATTCAACACTTTACCGATAAGTGGCTTAGAATCAGAACTAATGTTCAAAGGAAGGTTAGACACTATCACGTCCAATAGTCTCCTTCAACTTCTCCAAAGGGTAGGCATTTGTTCTCTGCTTAAATACGAGGAAAGACAGGGAACTTACTTCTTCATAAGGCTGTTCATTCAGTCATGATATGAAATGATTGTAATTACTCCAAAAAACTCTCTATTGAGACATTATCTACCTCTTAAAAATTTTCACCTTTTAATTTTAACTTTGACTTCCACACAAATAAGATTCACCCTCCATGCTTCTCTAGAGGCTATGTGCTCTGGTGGAAAGAGAAATGAACCACAAACCAGCACACCAGGGGTAAGCCTCAGTTTCACCATGTTCAATCTTGGGGCATTAGGTAAATGGCAACTCTTTGCCTTAATTTCTTCATTTATAGACTAAAAATAATGATGCATGCCTACTCCCCCTCCCTAAATTATACAACTATTGTGGACATCAAATAAAATAGCATATGGAAGCTCTTTCTGAAATATAAAATGTCATTAGGTTATTATTATGTGCATTAATAGTTCTTTAAATAGCATGTTTTTCTCTAATCTCCCCTTCTTTGGGCAAGCATTCCAAGTATTCTTAACTATTCACTGTACGATATGTATTTAGGTTTCTTCACCATTCTAGACTTTCCTTGGTTTGTCAGTTTTCCTTTCATATGATTTCCAGAAGGAAGACAATGCTAGGTGCTTACATTTATTTTATCATTTAATTCTCAAAACATCTCTTATTATCTGAGGCAAAGAAACTGAAGCTTAAGTTAGAAGATATGCCAAAGGTCACACAGCTAGAGTGTGGTGGGGCTGATAATCTAACTCAAGCCTGACATCAGAGCCTAAGCTCAGACCAATGTGATGACCTGCACATGCCATAGACGTGGTGTTATTTATTCTTCCATTCAGTTCATTTGTTCATTGAGTACATTATATTAGATACTGGGGATACAAAGGTTAATAGGGCAGAGATACTGTCCTTGAAGAACTCACAGTGTAAGAGAGAGTTAGGTAGGGAAACAAATGATTGTCAAAACTTTGATGTGGTAAATATCATAATAGGAGTGAGAGCAATCTGAGCACTCTAGTTTCACTGATGCAGCTGAAGATTTTATTTTATTTTATTATTTTATTTTATTATATTATTTTATGATTTTATTTTATTTTAAAACGTTCTCGTCGACAAGCACCTGACTGGCAAACTCATGGAAATGTTCACACAGAAGACAGAATATCCCTTACCAGGCACATTGTTGAAGGGACTGAAGAATCATGAAGAGGGTTAAACAAGGCGAGCTGTAATGTACTTTCAAGCTCTCTGAGCTTGAGCTAGAGTCAAACAAACCCTGAAGTCATATTTACCTAAACTAATATTCCACGACCCTACACATCTGAAGTTCATTGTGTAGAAGCTAAGTGCAAAACTTGACATTTTCCCTTATGAAATTCCTTCCTGTCAGATGTGGTTTGATGTGCTTTCAGAAACCATTTTTATCGCCCAGCATAACTGCTCTCAAGTCCAACCTTGTGTCTTCTGTAAATGTTATCTGAATGCCCTCTCTGTCCTCATTCATCCAACAGAATTTATTAAGCATTCACTCTGGGCCAGGTAGCATGCTGATGCAGGTAAGAGAGCGACACTCAGATCAGTTATTGGAATAACACAGTGTCATGGTCAATTCCACTACTAAAAGATGCACAGGGCTTCAGGGGAGCACTGGGAAGGTGGTGCCCTGTGAAGGCTGGGTGTGGAGATGAGACAAAGAGGGAAGCCTGCTTGGTTTGGTCTTGAGATACATGTAGAAGTAGGGGAAGAAATGAAGCAGAGGAGCAGCCTGTGCACAGTGAGGAGTGTGGAGAGGATGAAAATGGAGAAGGTATGAATTCATTCAGTAGGGCTATTGTACGGGATGTAGGTGACAAATAGTGAGAATGATGCTAGATAGGTCTTTCTAGAGCCACTGAATGGTGAGCACCTAGCAAATCGCAATTGAGAACTTACTCCAGACTCACAACAATAAGCCCTTTTGTGAGTTAGGCCTGCTCTTTTAGCCAAACAACTATACTATTTACTCATCCTTGGTGCGATTATGTGGGTCAAAAAGAAGGAGAGGAAGAGGAAGTAAAGGATAATGAGGAGGAGAGGAAGAACAAGGAAAGGAAAAAGGGACTTCTGGCTACAAAGTGTAAAAATACAAAACTGCTGGGGAAACATTTTAGTCAGTAGAGAAAATGCACCTTAAATATAAAAAAAAAAAAAAAAAAAGCGAGGGGGGGGTGGGGAATTATCTGGCAAGGTGCCAAACTCTCAATCTTGAAGCAACAGTTATTTTCTGCTTCTAAAAAGCCATATATTGTGTATGTTTATTTGAAATTAGGTAAAAAACCAGAAGTAGATACACAATGGCAACAAATCCACCCCATGATAAAAATAAATTCTAATGCTATCATTGCTTAATTGTCAAGATTAAAGGATAGTCAGTCCTGTGTTAAACACAGTTAATTTGTTGGTAAGGAATGATGGGCAAATCTTTAGAAAACATAATGAAGAAAGCTAGGGACAACTTTTAACATTGACCATTTATCCTTAATTCATTAAGTGCTATGTATCTCTAACAATAAATTATCACCAAGACATCTTGATTTATTTGTTTTCCAGGCATTGTGGCAATTAAGTAGAATCAACATTAATTGGATAATAGTTTAATCACTTCAGTAGATTCATAACGAACCTGATTTCTACTACTGTATAACGTATGGGTCTGCCCAAAAGTTTTATACAAATAAAACGTGGAAATTCAAAGAAAGCTTCAGGAATTCCTTATCTTCTTACCTATTTGATTCTTTTCAAGGGTACTTACCTCCTTCAGGAATTCCCTGCAATTTTACCCTCTTTCTAATTATTGTGTACAATAATTAAATAATTATTGTATAGGGCTTATATCATAAAGCCCTATATACGTAATCTTTTAAATCTTGTATGTCTTATCTCTTCCTCTAGATTTCGAGGTATGAGGATGGAGACTCACCCTGGAGCCATGTTAGACTTTTTTTCTCTGAACATCAGCCAGAGAAGAAAATATACAAAATATATATACATTAAAATTGAAGTTCTCTTTCTGTAATCAGCTCAAAAAATGATAGCACTGGATGTGAACCACATTCTTTCCCCTGGAGCCTTTCTCTGAAACACGGGGGAATATGTTGTCTGAACCTTTGCCTTCTGATAGACCTATTGTTATCCTGTCTTCTTTCCACTGTTCTGCTACAGGGGTCATCACTCCTGAACCAAAAGTTTAGACTTATTATAGTCGGTCCTTTGTTATGTAAAGCAGGCACACAGTGACTCTGCTTTGTCTCCTTTCCTCTATTTCCAATGACCTCTTAAATTTTTTTAAAATCTTTCTCCTGTGTCCTGTTTTTATGCATTTCTTTTTGAGCCACTATCCTCCACATCTTGCCATCTTCTTAAGCACATTCTACTGCTAAGATTTCCTTTGTTATTTTGGCTTATTTAGTGTGCATGAGTGCTTCACATTGATCTATATACTTACAATTGAGATCTATAAGAAAAAATTGAGACATATGGTGGTAACGAACACCACTAGCTTGATGCATTCTACACAGTTTTGGAAGGTTTAACTTCCCATTACCCTAATTTCATCTTTCCCATCAAAGGATACAGAGGACATCTGATCACTTTACTGTCTATTTTTATATTATCAGTACAAATTTCCCTTGATTTCTCCTCTGGGTTAATTTTTTATTTTCTTTCCTTTTATCTAAATTCCCTGACATGCATTTACTCCACTGTAGATATCCATCCAAGTTATATCTGAATTATCATGTCCTTTTTTTGTGTCCCCATTGCATACTGCACAGACATCTAGCACTTATTATGCTTTCCTATGCAGAGTAAACATCTTTCTCACTTGTTTTTCTATTCTAATAGCCTTCCTAATGGCACAGCGGCTGGCACATAATAAAAATCTAATGCATACTTACTAAATAAATGGATAAATGTTCTCATCCTCAACTGGTTTGGACTTGCATATATATATTTAAATTTATTTTGAATCAGTTCAGGCAAGTACCTACTACTTTCCTACACCATGCACTGTATATTAGACCTCAGTGAATGCCATCTGGCCTAACTTTATAATGCAGAATCCTCCATTATGCAGATGACAATCATGTTACCCTTCATTCGCATGAGTTTAACTTCCACAAACTATAAAATATGAATTTTCACATAAGCGAGCCATTTTTTTTCATGAAAGACAGATTTTAGATGTTTCAACTGTAATGGTTAGTAAAATGGATGGCCAGATGTTTTACTTAGAATTAATGAAAACACGTATGTACTGCATATAGCACATGGAGGAAGGAGAGTATAATAGGATAGGATCTGGAATTCAACTCCTGGGTTCAAATCCTTACTTCTCTTTTATTAGTTATGTGACTGTTATAGACTGGATTTGTCTTCCACAAATCCATATGTTGAAGCTTCAACACTAATGTGACTGTGCTATATGGAGATGGGGCCTTTAAGGAGGTAATCAAAGTAAAATGAGGTAATGAGGGTGAACCCTAATCCAATAGGTAGGACTGGTGTCCTTACAAAAAGACAAGAGGAAGAGATACTAGAGCATGCTTGTGCTCTCGCCCTTTCTCTTTCTCTCTGTCTTTGCAGAGGAAAGGCTATGTGCGAACACAGCAAGAAGGCAGCTGTCTACAAGCCAGGAAGAGAGGCTGCACCAGAAACCAATGCTGCTATCCCTTTAATCCTTCTAGCCTCTAGAATTGTGAGAAAATAAATTTCTGTTGTTTAAGCTACCCAATCTTTTCTTGTGGCTGAGTAATATTCCATTGCATATATGTACCACATCTTCTTTATCCAATCATCTATCGTAGGACACTTTGGTTGTCTCCATGTCTTGGGCACCATGAATAAAGCTGCTATGAACATCTGGGTGGACATATCTTTACAGATAATGGTTACCAGAGGAAAGGGAGAGGGGAGAGGTAGATAAGGGAAAAGGGGGTCAAATATATGGTGATGGCAGGAAATTTAACTTTGGGTGCTGAACACACGATGCAATATATATATGATGTATTATTGAATCATGCACTTGAAAGCTATATAATTTTATTAACCAATGTCATCCAAATAATTCTTTTTTTAAAAGCTACCAATTCTGTGTTACCTTATAATGGTAGCCCGAGCAGACTAATGAAGCAACCTTTAGCAGATTATGTAAATTTTTTGATCCTTAGGGTTTTTTTTTTCTTTTAATCCCAAAATGGGTATGATGATACTATAGCACATGTCATAGAACTGCAGTGAAGAGACAAGCAGATGGTACATCTTGCACTAACCCAGTGTCTGGTACATAGTAAGTACTCAGAAACCATTAACTATTATTATTACTTCACTTTAAAATCAACCACTATAACCTATATCTTGTGACAGAGTCATTGACTCTGATTTGGAATGACTAGGTCAAGACAATTTCAACCAATAAGCACCTCGTTCACTCTATGTACACACACTGCTTGGTTGTTTTTGCTAATTATGGAGGCTTCAAATATGCTGTAGTCATAATTGATGAACCACTTGGTAGTCACATTAATCAATTAAAAAGACAATTTACTCATGGCTAGGAAGTAATTATTATTAATTAGTCATAAATTGATCAAGTTACAACCATACATAAAGAGTGGGAAAATGTGAAGAAGGCAAAAAGTATGAATCAGGTTTTATAGAGTATGTGAATCTGGCCTCATGCATAATTTTTACCAGGATCTCCTTCATACAGAGCTACCTCTGTTTCCATATCACTAACCCTGCTCTCATTTCTATACTCAACTTATTAACTTGGAGCTAGACTTTCTCTGATGGATAGCCACATACATTGAATAGCCTCATTCACCTTAATTTCTTTCTCTTTCTGCTGGTCACCTTGGTATATGATGTCCTCAAAGATTATCCGGAATATCTTTGTGTATTTTTGCAAAAGAACCATTCTCCACTGAAAGCTTTTATTCCTGATCTAATTATGAGAACCCTGCGCCCCACCCCCCCAAACCCTGCCTCCTGCAACCCCGCCTCCTCCATTTCTTAGCTAATTCCTGCTCTTTGTCGTTCATTGCAGTGCCTTGCATTCAGGCCCATGTTTGCTCAGCAGGTTTTCTGCAGTTTGAGTAGGTGTTGGCATTGACAGCACCCTCCACTTCTTACTATTCTCCCTTTCTCCGGTTCAGGACTTCAGGGCTATTCCGTGGTACTGGACACTTCTACTTTCTTTCCAGGGTAACTCAATACCACTGAGTGTTCTGCACTCAGAAGCTTCCTTGAAAGCAGTTCTGAGGTTGTTCAACTTACTCTGAGTTTACTTTGTGAATCGTGAAGTCTGTAGATAAAGCGCATGACTTCCTTTTCAGAATTGTATCAACAACACTCTTAAGCATTTCTTTTTCTTAAAATAGCTCTGTAGAAAACACTTCCATTTGCTCACAGTCGCTTATTAAAGTCAGTTTTGCTGCCACATCAACATTCACCTTTATTTGCCTATTTTTGAAATTTTTATGATTCTAATGATGTCTATACCATTACCACTCATTTAATGAATCATCTTTACTCTTTCCACTTTAACTTCTTTACTTTTTCTCTAAATGACTCCATTAAATATACCTAAGTGGAGGTATCTGTTTCACTTTTTATGACTGCATACCTTTTTAATTTGCCCCATAGGTCTCTGGTATTTGAAAGTGGAATAATGCTCATTTACCCTTAATTACCTCTCATATCTTAAATGTTGCTAATTTCTAAGAGGATATTCCACATTCTTAGCATTTGCATTAAGTACCATATTATTGTGGACAATTCTAAATATTTGGGTTTATGGGTCAATATTTTATTACTTCTCAATCCATTTCACATTTCCATAAATACACTTAAATTCTCCATTTATTACACATCTTAATAAATTTGGGGCTGGTGCCATATTATTGATCAAATTTTTCTTTTTGTATTTCTTTTGGGAAACATAAACTTTCACAAATTTGATCTTCTCTACCTTACTTCATATCCTCAGCTCTATAATTTTCTGAACAAGATCATATATTTTTTAACCATATTCATCATGAAGAGTTAAAAAAAAAAACCCACATTTTTGTGCCTCATCCTTTGAGTAACTTGTTTTTAGAAACTCTCATTCTCCTCATTCTTATGTTTTAATGAAAAAAATTTTCAATCTACTCATTGAGACAAGGACATATTGAAGAAATTTTCTATAATGAACTTCTCATTAAATTGAAGAATAATTGCAATGAACTCACTCAGTCTCACAGTGAGAAAAGGAGTAATCTAATTGGTGAGACTGAGAATTAGGGAGAGTGTGACATCCTCTGAACCCTGGTAGTCAGGGGCTGTGTCTGCACTGAAATCCAGGGCTTCGGTGTGACCCTCTCACCACTTTGGACTTGATTGCCTTTCAAATCACATGCTGCCTCTGCTGCTTTACCCTTCTGCATGTGAGAAACACCGAAGGGCAGACTCTCCTCACTGTGGTGGAAGCATGTTTTTCTCTAGCTTCTCTGATGGGCCTGAGTATTTAAATGTGAGAGATATGAGACCCAAGGCCTAGGTTCAGTGAGGGCAATGGAAAGCTCCACTGTGTTTTCCTGCCATATTAATAAGGTCATGTTGATCAGAACTTATAGATCTCAGTTGTTGGTGAGCATGTGTTATTAGCCACAATTCTCAACTGGAAGAAGAACATGTGGTGGTATTTAGGCACTAAATCCCAAGTGAGCCTTCTTTATGTTTGGCTCTGTGTGTGTGTGTGTGTGTGTGTGTGTGTGTGTGTGTGTGTGCATGTGTGTGTGATTTGCATATATTTTTAAATTTTAAAATTATTTTAGACTTACAGAATTGTTGCTGAGGTAATTTAAAGATTTCACAAATTGTTTCTTGTTTTTCATGACTTTTACAGTCTTTGGGAGTCACCTAGCATTTCTTAATATTAACATATCAACATAACTGTGATACATATATTAAAACTAAGAAACTAACATTGATACAATACTATTAACTAAATTACAAACTTAACTCCACTTATCTCCCTATCCTGTTCCAGTTTCCAGCCCAGAATCTCACACTGCATCAGTCATTATGTCTTCTTAGTTGCCTTTGATATGTGATGGTTTCTCTGTCTTTCTTTGTCTCTCATGACTTTGACACTTTTAAAAGTGTCAAGAGTTCAGGAGTTCTGTAGAATGTCCTTCATTTTGGCTTTGTCTAACGTTTGCTTATGTCTTAGTACCGGCGATGTTAACCATGATCACTTGGTTACTGCGACGGTGTCTGCCAGGTTCTTTACAGTGAAGTTACATTTTTAAATAGTCAATAAACATTTGTAAGAAGATAGTTCAGGGCTATGTAAGTATCCTTTTTCTTCATAACTTCTTTCACTAACTTTAGCATTCATTGACTGATCATGCCTGTAGCAATTATTACTGTGGTGTTGTAATAGTATTTTATATTTTCCTCATGTCTTCTGCACTTAACTGAAATTATTTCATAAGGAACAGTTGTCCCTTCTCTCTCATTAATTTTTATTCAATCATTTATTTATATCACTATGTAATAATGGATATTTATTTTATATGTTGGATTATAATCCAATTCTATCATTTTTTGGCTTTTGGAGGCTACTTCAGGTGACTCCTATGTCCTTTTGACATACTATTATCTTTTAAAAAATAAGCTATTTTAATTTAGAATAATTTTAGATTTACAGAAAAGTTGAAGAAATAGTATAGTGAATTCCTATACATAATACCTTTTACTCTATTTCTCCCATTGTTAGCATCTTATACTATCATAGTATGTTTGTCAAAACTAAAAGAACCAATATTGGTAGCTTACTATTAGTCAGCTCCAGACTTTCTTTGAATTTCATCAAATTTTCCATTAATGTTCTCTTTCTGTTTCAAAATCAGTCTAGTGTACCACATGGCATTAGTTGTAGTGTCTCCGAGTCTCCTCCGATCTGTGACAGTTTCTTAGTTTTCCCTTGTTTTTCATGACCTTGACAGTCTTTGGGAGTACTAGTCAGGAATCCTGCAGAATATCCCCACCCTAGGTTCGTCTGATGTTTTGCTAATGATTAGAATTGACTTATGAGTTTTGGAAAGAATACTGTGGAGGTGAAGTGCCCTTCTCATCACATCCCATCAGAATGTACATGATTTCCACATGAGTTCACTATAATGATGTTAACCTTTACTACTTAGATATGGCGGTATTTGCCAGATTCTTTTACTCTAGTCTATGAAAGCAAGTCTCTAAGTATAGCCCACCCTCAGGGAAGGAGGTCTAGGAATCAAAATTATCATCTTGGAGTGGGAAGTAACTACGTACATTATTTAGAATATTTCTGTAAGAAATATTTGTCTTTTCTCTTCCATCAGCCTTTGCACTAAAAATACATCCACTTTCTCTTCTCTGAGAGTCCCATAGGCCACATCTCCAGACTTTTGTGCTTTTATTTGTGTTATTTTCTTTCTGTTGATTGTTCTTATTCAACGCGTATTGGTAATTAGTGGTTCATCTCTTCTTTGGAACTGTTTCCTTTCCTTTTAACTCATCTCTTACAGTGGTCTCAGGCCTTAATCGAATGCCTAGGCTATTTTACACTTACAGGCTCTCTTCACCTTCACTGGGGCTGCTCTCTGAGTTCTCTTTACCCCCACAATTTCTGTAGATATTTCCATTGCATCGTTGCTCCTAATCTGCAGATTTTAGTTCCAAACAGACTAGTCAGAAGTAACCAAGCTCACCTGGCATTGTTCCACTTTTCCACCCATTCTACCATTTGGAAATCAATGTATTTATTTTCTTCTCCTTTCTCTTTTCTTGGTGCCCGAAGGGATTTTCTTGAATTTATGTGGGTAGATGTTACTTGCTTAATTGTTGGATGTCCCCTTTCGTCATGGTGAACTGGCCCTTGAGCAGCTCTGCCTGTTTTCTTCTTAGTTTACCATGTTTTATATATGGCTCCTTTTCTACACACAGTGTATACACAATTTACCTTGTGTGACAGTTTTGTTCTTATGCTCCATTGTAAAACATGTGAACAACAATTACAATAATCTTCCTAGGAAACAATACTATCATTTATTGCTCACCCAGGTGCTAAACACTGTGATAGCTACTCTTTTTTATATACTAAGATTTATTTAAATTTTTCAATCTGACAAAAAAAAAAAACTTTCCAAAACAAACAAAAGAACAAACTATGTTCATAGATAGTGTCAACATTTTCAGAGCACTTACATTAGGAAACATTGTTTCTCTTTAACCTTATGAGAATACTATATACGCCACAGTAGATTTACAAAAACAGTTATACTGACACCATGATTTTATGTTTCCATATGCAAGAAAAGAATAGACATCTTCCCAACAGTTATGTTTCCTTATAACTGCTGCCTGTTTCCAGTCCAGCAGAGCAGGTTTCCACTCATGCTTTGAGAAACTTCAGCTTTTAAAACCCAATGACGGCTATTTTAGAGTCATATTTTTTCCAGATTCAAACTTAAATAATGAGAAATTTACCATTAAAAAATAACTAATGGTTTGTTAATGAGTATGGTGATGTTTACTCACCAAAAGATGCATTAAAAAATTGCACAGAAGTGAAAATGAATAAAGCTGTTTTAAAGCAGACTTGTTTAAACTATAGTTTAGGACGCTTAAACAAACATAAAACTGTTGTTAAAGTTTTAAAAAGTAATTATCTCCAAATTACAACTGTTCAACTTTCACACTACAGCACAATGTCATTTCATACAAATACATACTCTCACTGTAATGGGCAGTAGTGAAGACATATTGCTGTGTTCTGACATAACTAGATCTGAATATGCTGTACACTCACCTTATGTCACATTACCTATTACATTACAGTGATTCTTTGAAATGAAAAATAATAAACATTCAAGGACACAGTGTACCTAAATGACATACAGCATTTGAAATCTTTCAAAGGTCTGAAAACAGTCTTTCAATGCAAGCCTGAATCTTCAAACACACACAGTCTTTCTTTTTTATGCTTAGTTTAACATCACTGGAGAAAACACCCATCACTAAATCCTGATATACATTCTTAGCCATTTTCCTCTCTCCTATTGACGTCACTGTTCATGAGGCAAAGCATGACCCAGAATTGTTCAAGTTCTCCTACAATGGTTTCTCCAGTCACAGCAGTCATTCAGTTTCTGGCCCCTTTTGTTTGGCACCAGGGAGCGTGAGGATCAGGGCCTGCAGAATGTCTGACAGGAAAATAATACCCACAATACTATCTGCTTTATTTGCCACTACCAGCTAATGGACCTCAGCTCTCACTATTCTATCCACATGGTCTCCAGTATTTCCAGCAAACTGCATTTCACAACACCCTCGAAATACTGTGAACGGTGCTGAAGCGCCTGGGTCACTGTGATATCTAGGTTACTGTATGTTTTTTCAGCAGCAAGGTTAATTGCATTAAATTTGGAATAAATACCTACAACAGGCAAGGCAGACACCTGTCTTTCCGCAAAGACTCTCAGGGCCCTAATGATGGGCGCCGCCAGGTGTACGAAGCTGATGTTGGGGTAGGTCTCGATTCTCAGTGCATCCAGGTTCTGCTGCGTGAAGGCAGATTTTGGCATATCAGACATAAAAAGCTGGAGGAACTTGAGCATTTTTTTGTGAGTGAGTACATAAAGTGCATTCTCACTGATAGGGTTAATAACTGGCAATCTGTGGGTTTTATTTTTGATCAACGAATATATAGCATCGAAGAGGCTTACATCTGGAGATATATTCCCCAAATGATTAAGCATTTCCGGTAAATAATGCTCCCTCTATGTTTCAAATCTCATGTTCTTCTAATGCATAAATCTATCATGAGAGATTTATAGTATCTATGTAATATATTTGTGAAATCTGTAATCGTTAGCATTCCTACAAGACTGTTTTTTTACTCTCCCAGAGAGGCGCTGTTCAAACACCATTGGCTACTGAGGCAAAGAAGGCCTTTTTAACTTGTGTAATCGAAGACAATAAGCCCCTAACTGATTGGGATAATGTCGTAACACTTGTATGACCTCATGAATTGCATGTAAACTTCATGAATTGTCCACCACTTGCCATGTCTTCTGTTTCTTCTTCCAGCTCGAATTTCTCCCGCTTGCCGGCTTCCCCAGGTCTCAGGGCTGCGCCGGGATCAGAACGCGCTCAGCAGCGGTCGACCCGCGGTGCAGGTCCGGGCCTGTGCTATCTACTTTATATTCATAGGCTTACTGAATTCTTACAAGATATTGTTATCATATATTCATTTTATCGATGGGAATGTAAGATTAGGAAGGTTAACTAACTTTCCAGTTTGCAGTTAATCTTAAAATTCCAGAGCCAATTTTTTCTTACTGTGTAATTCTGAGTCCTTTAATCATCATTCAAATTAATCTTGAGCTAACTCTATAGCACCTCTTTAGGTCTCTGGATATCATGGCCATGTTTAAGTGAAAGTACTCCCAGTTCATGGATAAGCTTATTCTCCTCTTGCTATAAAATTTGAAGCTTTTATCAAAATAATGACCTCGAACAATAATAAATGATAGATTACCTTATGTAATCCTCTTAATAACTCTTTGTAGTAGGTATTATTCTCATTATTCATATAAGAAATTGAATTTTAAAGAATTTTAGTAATCTGTTCAATCTAATTACACAAACAAGTTAGCAGTCAAACTGGAATTTGAACTTGGGTTGTCGAACTTGGTGTCCATACTCTTAACAAACTCACTGTACATTGCATGTTTCCAGGGGCTAACCCTAGCTGTGCTCCTGTTGCTTCCCCTTAGTCACTTGCTCATACATTATCTGTTTCCTTACCCTTTCATTCTTAGTCTTAACTAAGAATCATCATGTGGGAAATAAAATTTTGAGTGAATCTCCAAGGTTAAATGAAGCATTTCATTTAGAAAGCATCATTTAACATATTCTCAGACTATGATATCATATTTGTCTCCAGACCATTGAGGACAGTTAGTCATAATGGAACATTAAGAGTTTAAACAGGTATTAGTCACAAAAGAAGAGATCTTACCATCCTGCTTTGATTCATAGATTCCGGTAATAGAAAGGTAGTCACACTAAGCACTATGTATTCATCGCTAGGTGACATATTCTTAAAAGTTTCCAGGTACAGCATTAGTAATTTACAGTATGCTCTTTCTCGTCAAGCATTTTGAAATTGTATTACCACAAGTTTTAAGAGGGTGTTTAGATACTTCCATGCTGCAGAAGGTGAGTGAGATGAATATGTTTTCCAACAGTTTGCTTTTAAATTGCTACATTTAAGCCATCTAATAGAAAAACAGGATAATGGCAGAATGACGGAAAAATAAAGTGCAGGAAATAACATTACTCTCCAAAAACCTTCTGAACGATCACTCCTGCGTCCCCAAAATGAAGCCCTCAGACTTCCCATCCTCACCTCTTAGCTCTTCCACTGTCATGAAATATACAGGTACTTTATCTCAAGCTCTACTCTTCGAGCCCATTGATTCTAGGCTATTGCCACTCAAATATTGTTCCACTATGTAAAAATGTCCACTTCAGAAGATAGGCAATAAGCGTTTTACCTCTCAGACTATCCTTTCCAGTGATTCCATTACTATTAATGACTTTATTGCCATCAACGGCAGCCAAGTATCTCCTAGCAACCAAGGGTGCAAAAGATTTCAGGTTGTTATTTTTTGATTAGTGATTACACACATGGTATAAAATCCAGAGTCTAAAATATTACACAGTCCAGAGGAATTCTTCTTCCCACCTCAGTCCCTTGTGCCCAATTCTCCAGAAGCAGCCAGTATTGCCAGATTCTTGTGTGTGCTTCCACAGCTACTCTGCTCTTTTCCACAGTGGTAGCATCTTAAACACAGTGCTGTGAAGCACCTTTAAAAAAAGTAAAAGCTTTATGGAGGCATAATTTACACGCAAAATAATTCATCCATTTTTAGATGAGCATCTGATGATCGTTAGTAAGTTTACAGAGTCATACAACCACTGCCACAGTCTAATTTTTAGAACATTTACATTGCTCCGAAAAGATTCCTGATGACCAGCCCCGGGACTTTCTGTCTCTGTAGATTGGCCTTCTCTGGACATTTTGTATAAACGCAGTCATATAATACGTGATCTTTTGTGATAGGCTTCTTTCAATTAGCCTAAAGTTTTTAAGATTCATACATATTATAGCATATAGCAGCATTTTATTTCTTTTTACTGCCAGGTAGTATTTTATTGTACAAATATACTATATATGGTTTATCCATTAATCAGTTGATGTCCATTTGGGTTGTTTCCACTTTCGAGCTATTATGAATAATGTTACTATGAGTGTTCACACACAAGTCTCTGTGTAGACATATCTTTTCATTTCTTTTAGGTAGATATAAAGGAGTAGAATTCCTGGCTTGCATGGCAAATTTATGTTTAACATTTTATTCAGCTGCCAAGCTGTTTACAAAATGACTTTTCATTCCTAATATCAAGGAAAGTGTTAATTCAATTGGGCTGGATTGCTCAAAACCTGCACATTTCCAAGAAAGATATGTCATTAGGACTTACTCATGGTTGGCTCTTTGGAGGTGATCTCTGAGTTCTTGGAATATTCTGCTTGATAAGTGTGTTTTTGTCTGCCTGATACATTGGGCCATCAATTTGATCAGATAGTTTATGTTAACAGTGTGATTCATAGCAAACATCCATTTTTGCTGTGGGATGGGGCTGGAGTCTAGGTAGCTGAGGTCAGTGGCACAGATGTGGCATGTCAACATAACTGATGCCCCGTAAAATCCCTGGACACTTAAGCTCAGGTGAGCTTCCTTGGCTGATACCACTTTGCATGTGTTGTCATACATCATTACTGAATGATGTGTGTGTCCATGTGATTCCGCTGGGAGAGGACATCTGGAAGCTTGTACCTGGTTTCTCCTGGACTTCACCCATATGCCTTTTCCTTTTGCTGATTTTAACTTGCATTCTTTCCTGTAATAAGCAGTGATCATGACTATAGCAGCCTTTCTTAGTCCTGAGAGTCCTAGTGAATCATCAAGTCTGAGGGTAGGCTTGGGGATCCATGACACACAAAACTTTTTCCGTTTTTCTATTTTGTTGTTCATCTTACTGTTATTTTATAAGATGTTTATAAGTAATTAAGAAGCTTAGCTCCAGTCTGTGATATAAATTATAAGTATTTTTCTAATTTATTTTTGTCTTTTGACTTTATTTATGGTGTTTTAGTCAATGCAAAAACTTTTTTCTTCTCTTGAATCTAATTTACCACTTTTTTCTTTTCTTGAATCTAATTTACCATTTTCTGTGTTTTGTGTCATAATTAGAAAGGCCTTTCCCAGACTGACTTATTGAAATTTTTTGTATATTTCCTTCAAACTTTTTTAAAAATTAAATCTTTAATCTATCAAGAATCTCTTTTGGTAATAAGATATGAGGTAGGAATCTAAATTAATTGTTTTCAGTATAATTAGTCATTATTCCAACATCACTTATAGACTAGTTAATCTTTTCTCCACTAATCTGAAATGTTTCTTCTGTCATATATTAATTTTTAAAATGTATTATAGCCTATTTTTTTTGGAATTTTTGTTGTTGTTGTTCCACTGATCTGTCTGACTATTCATGCCAACTTCTTTTAATATTACACTTTATAATGTTTCAGTATTTTGTAGGGCTAGTTCTCCCTCTCCTTGGCTTATTACTTTTCTATTTCAGAAATTTCCTGGTTATTCTTGCTATTTAAGTTTTTAAAAAATTTTAACTTTTGCTTTCATAGTTCCAAAACACATCCTATTGGCATTATAACTTAAGTTGTTAAATCATATAAGATTCACCTACTAAGATGTTGAATCTTCTTACTTGAATAAATAATATGTTTTCTACTTGTGCAAATCTTTTTGTCATTCAGAATTTTTTTACATTTTATTTCATATAACATTTGACATTTTTAACTAAGTTCATTTCCATTTCCTTTTGTTATCTTGCCTTATCTTTCCATAATGCAGATAATGCATCGTGTCCTTGAATTATAGAGGCAATTGCTTTATTTAGATTTTCTTTTTCTTGACCATATGTTTGGTTACCCACATAATCTAAGGCAATGTTATTCTAATAAATTGTAATTTTTGTTTTTCCATTCATTTTCTTTCCTCACAGGATATTTACATAGATTCTATTCTACCTCTGAATGAGATGGTTTATCCTGGAACAGTTATTTTCAGGAGTATTATTGAGGGGTATGTGGAGAAAGGACCTGCCACGTAATGCTTGGTGTGTTACAGAGTTCTTTTAGCCTTTTCTCTTTTCCCACAGCAACCAAGACAAGTTCTTAGGGCTCTTAACAATGCAGAATATTTCCCATTTACCTACCCTCAGTGACAGTTTCTTACAAATATGATTTGTCTGTGTGATTCTACATGTCTTACTTCTCACTCATGCCTAGGTCTTTCTTAAGAACTAGGTCCAATGACTCCTGCTGCCAATGCACACACACATTCTTGTTGTACTGTTTTCTTGGATTACTGTGGGAATTGAGCTTTGCCATATTTTTGAGACCTACATTGTGGTCATTCTCTCTCAGCAGCTTCCCACAATCTCAAATTTGACCTCTCTCATATAGAATGACTAGAATTGATGATATCTCCAACTTTTAGTGAAGATGGAATTTCCACTTTTATTTGTTACTTTGATTTCCAAAAGAAAAAGTAAAAATTGCCACCTCAATTTCACAATTAAAATATGGAAAGTTTACCCTCCCTATTCATGCACTGTTTTAATACTTTAATAATATTTAAATAAGTTAAAAGTTTGTTCTTATTGAGCTAGAAAAGGTAGAAACTAAGGTAGAACCAATACTGCTTTCTGAATTCCCTTTAATGATCCAGATCTCCTCAGGTGGCTTGGCTGTTTATTTTTCTGGCAGGGCTCCCTCTTTTCCCTAAATGTTTATAACTCTGAAAGTATAAAGCTTTTATTTCTTCTTCTTCTTTGAGTTATTAATCAAAACTCTCTTTATCAGTGAAAAGAACAAGAATAAGTTAGCTTATTCTATTTCCACTAGTTTCTTCTCTTGACCATAATGTTGTCCTCTCTAACCTTTGACCATCAATGAGCAATCTATGTGCATCTCTCAAAACCCACAGCACACTCACCTTTCATCTGACATATTGGAAAACTGATAGGATTTGATTTCTTAGGGTGATTCTCTTCAAAGTGGCATTAGAATTTCAACATATGTGTTTGGTAAGGAGATACAAAAACTCAGGCTATGGAATCTCAAAAATATATTGAGTTTTATTGTAAATTTTTGTGAAGAGGGTGTTTACATTATACCCTTCAAACAACCACTGGACAACCTCTAACTTGTATTTACTTTCTCCCAAGAGTCTTTTTGGAGTCTACATTTAAAGAGTTTCATTCTCTGGTCTTTTTATTGCTCAGAACCCAAGCTTGTTACCTCTCTATCTTTCCTTCCCCCTTTATTTCAGTTTCCCCTTTTCAGGAACAACAACATTTTCTCTATTTGACTTATGTGTAGGATATTAGCAATCTTTATTCGCCACAGTTCCCCATACTTGAGCTTTATCCTCTAATGAGTTTCTAATACAAACAATGATTGACTACCTAAGAAAATGCTTTGGTGAATAATTTCTTTTATCCCTTTCTTGCTACATTAGTATAAGGGAGCTCTTGGGAAGCACACTAGAGGCAAAGGGCTGAAAGAAAAAGCTGAGACTACGTCAAATGTAATTACAGACTTTTGCAGATGTGTCCATACTCATTATAACACACCAAGAAACATACATCTTCTTTCATTTAGCCCTGCCAGACCTCCATGTATCCAGATACAATAAAACATGATAATTGAGTGTATTTATATGGTAAAACCTTAATTAGAAAGAGCAAGAGGCTTTAAAAATGAACAGATCTGAGCTCAAATCTCAACTCCATCCCCCCAAATCAATTATATATCAACAAATTGGATAATCTGGAAGAAATGGATACATTTCTAGAAACATACAATTTTCCAAGACTGAATCAAGAAGAAACAGAAAATTATAACCGACAGATTATTACTAATAAAATTGAATCATTAATCAAAAACTCCCAACAAACAAAGGACCTGGACTAGATTGTTTCACAGGTGAATTTTACCAAATATTCAAAGAAGAATTAACACCTATCCTACTCAAACTATTCCAAAAATTTTAAGTGGATTGAAGACTCCCAATCACATTTTACAAGGCCACCATTACCCTGATTCCAAAGCCAGACAAAGACATTACAAAAAAGGAAACTTATAAGCCAATATCTCTGATGAATATAGATGCAAAAGTTCCTAATAAAATCTTACCAAACCAAAGTCAGTAATACATTAAAAAGATCATACACCACGATCAAGTGGGATTTATTTCTAGGATGCAAGGTTGGTTCAATATCCACAAATCAATATATATTGCACAAATATAATGAAAGATAAAAATCATATGATTACATCAATAGATTCGGAAAAAGCATTTGACAAAATAGCTTCCGTTTATGATTAAAACTCTAAGCAATATGGGACTAGAGAGAATATACCTAAACATAAAAATGTCATAAATGACAAACCCACAGCTAACATTATACTCAATCATGAAAAGTTAAAAGCATTTTTCTCAAGGTCAAGAACAAGATAAAAATGTCTACTTTCACCATTTTTATTCAATATTGTATTGAAACTCTTAGATACAGAAATCAGACAAGAAAAAAAGATAAAAATCATCTAAATTGGAAAGTGAGAAGTAAAACTGTCATTATATATAGATGACATGATATTATATGTAAAAAAACCCTAAAGCTTCTGCCAAAAAACTATTAGAATTGATAAATGAATTCAGTAAAGTAGCAGAATATAAAATTAATATTCAGAAATTGGTTGCATTTTTATACACCAAAAATGAATTATCAGAAAGAGAAATTAAGAAAACATTCTGATCTACAATTGCACCAAAAAAAAAAAACCTAGAAATAAATTTAACCAAAGAGGTAAAAGACTTGTATTCAGAAAATTATGACATTAGAGAAAGAAATTAAAGAAGATACAAATAAATTGGTATCCTTATCAAAATACCAATGACATTTTCCACAGAACTAGAATAAATAATCTAATAATTTATATGGAACCATAAAAGACCCCAAATAGCCATGGTAATCTTGAGAAAGACAAAGTTGCAGTTATCATGCTACCTGATATGAAACTATAGTACAAATCTATACTAACCAAAACAACATGGTACTGGCATAAAAACAGACACATAGATCAATGGGACAGAAGAATAGAGAGCCCAGAGATAAACCACACTTACATGGTCAATTAATCTATGACAAAGAAGGCAAGAATATACAATGGGATAAAGATAGACTATTCAATAAATGGTGTTGGGAAAATTGAACAGATACATACAAAAAAAAAAAGAAACTAGATCACTTACTTATACAACATACAAGAATAAACTCAAAATGGATTAAAGACTTAAATATGAGACCCCAAACCATAAAACTCCTAAAAGAAAACATAGGTAGCAAACCCTCTGACATTGCTCTTAGTAATATTTTTTTCTGATATATCTCCCCAAGCAAGGGGAAAAAAGAAAAAGTAAACAAATGGAACTACATCAAATTAAAAAGTTTTTGCACAGCAAAGGAAACCATCAACAAAGCAAAACAACCAACCAAATGGAAGAAGATATTCACCAATGATACATTTGATAAGAGGTTAATGTCCAAAATATATAAAGAACTCATACAATTCAACACCAAAAAGACAAACAATCCGATTAAAAAATGGGCAGATGACCTGAATAAACATTTCTCCAAAGAGCACATACCAATGGCCAATAGACATATGAAAAGATGCTTAATGTTACTAATTATTAGAAAACTAAAAATTAAAACCACAATGAGGTATCACATCACACCTGTCAAATGGCTATCATGAATAAATCAACAAAGTGAGGATGCGAAGAAAGGGGACCTGTGTGTACTGTTGATGTTATTGCAAATTGGTGCAGCCACTATGGAAACACTTCCTCAAAAATTTAAAAACAGAACTATATCATATGACTCCACAATCCCACTTCTAGTTACTTATTCAAAAAATCCAAAACACTAATTTGTAAAGATATATGCTTCCCTATGTTCATTGCAGCATTATTTACAGTAGCCAGGTATGGAAGCAATCTAAGTGTCCACCGATAGATAATTGGATAAAGAAGAAGTAGTACATATACATAAAGTAAGAATAAAATCTTACCATTTGTGACAACTTGGATAGACCTAGAGGGTTTTATGTGAAATGAAATAAGTCAGACAAGGACAAATATTATATGAGTTCATTTATATTTGTAATCTAAAGAACAAAATGAACAAACAAAACACAAACAGACTGATAGATACAGAGAACAAACTGATGGTTGCTAGGTAGGAGTGGGTGGAGTTGGGCAGCTGGGTGAAAAAGGTGAAGGGATTAAGAAGTACAAACTGGTAGTTACAAAATAGTCAAGATGATGTAAAATAGAGCATAGGGAATATAGTCAATAATATTGTAATAATTATGTATAGTGCCAGGTGGGTACTAGACTAATCAGAGGGGATCACTCATAAATTATATAAATGTCTAACCACTATGCTGAAACTAATATAAAATAATATTGAATGCCAACTATAATTGAAAATAAAATTTAAAAGGAATAACAATATGCACTTCATCATGTAAAGATCAAAAGACAAAGTATACAAAGACCTAAAACAGTATTTGGCAGTAAGCAGGTGCTCAATAAGTGGCAATTGTTATTTTCATATTTCTAGAGAGAAATCACTGCCTTTATCTACTGATAATCTTATCATTTTCCATCACTAGTGAATAGATACATTCGAAGATGATCATTAAGTAAATTAAATTCTCAGTCTTCATAGGCAAAATGACTATAGGAACTTTATTCCCGCAAGTTAATGTAATAATTGAATGTTGTTTTTAAAGGCTTTAACAGTTCCCATGTGAGAACCAGTGAGGCATTCTCACCACCAATCACCATAAAAAATGATAGATGATTAATTCATAGGTTTTGGTTTAATAAACTCCATTATAAAAATAATACCTAACAATAAAACTGAAATTGTTTTCATATTACACTGTATCCTTTGACATCCATAACTGCCTCTGGAGGAATGCAGAGTTACTGTGATGATCTCCAGTGTGAGTGAGAAAACCAAGGCACAGAAATAAGAATGAATTGCATTTAAAATCTTAATCCCAGGCTTTCCCTCTCTACATTGTAAAACTTGAATTAAATTAAATAATAAGTGTAAAAAGCTTCATAATTTATAAAGCATTTGTGCAAATATAAGTAGTTATTGCAACTGTTCTTATCTTGGAGTAGACAAGCTAATAAATCCCAGAATCCGAAACTTGCCATTTCTAGTTCAAACCAAAGCATTTAATTCCACTACCAGAAGCTTCAGAAGGTTGAGTTCTTCCCAGACGACCTTAATTTTGGTTCTTATTCTGAGTGAAGGATATGCCTTTCTTAAATTAGGTGGGAGTTAGGAGAGAACTGGCCTTCAAGGACTTCTCTGGAGGCCTTGGGGACGTGGGTTGCCCAGAACCAGGTCCCTAACAAGAATCAGCTAAAAAACTATATAAACAGAAGACACATCTAACCTATTAAACTTTAGCTTGTGAGTACAAGATTGGGTACTGGAATCTTGTGAATCCCAAGATACCTTTTTCCTAATGGTTCCCATTCAAAGTGGAATTTAAGAATCTTACAATTTTATAACACTTTTTCTCTGCTGTGCTCCTTTCAACTGTGTGGTAAATGCTCTCCTTATGTATTTGTTATTCTTCCAAAATTCAGGTTGACCTACTATTTCCATTTCCAGGGTACTGTCACCAGTAACTATTGAACATTAAATAACTTCTGAAAGCAACTTGCAAGTCAATTTCACATTATTGCTTTAGTGGACTTTTGTAAGTCTATTTCTACAGAATTACTGGAAAAATAGACAATACTTTATTTGCCTTTAGCCAAAAGTATACTCATTTTGTTTATGATAGGAATCTAGATGATTTCTGGGTGGGTTAAATCAGCTTTGTATTTCAGAAGATAGAATACTTTACAATCTTGGTGGAATACATTTACATGTTGATTTTAATAAAAATCTCCAGTACCTCTCCAGAAGTGGACATTCTGAATAATTCTTAATACCTTTCCTATTGACAAAATCGAAATATCCAATTCACCTTAAAAAAAATCTTATGAAGCAACTTAAACACATAGAAGCTCAACATTGATATGAGTCTGTCAACTGAAATTAGTCTTAGCCTTAAAAATTCAAGAGCTTCAAAAGCATTTTTTTTCTCTCTTCCCTCATGTAGTAGAGGGTGAATCGTAGAAATTTTCCTGAATTACTGACAGAAATGACCAAGTGGTTATCTTCTGACTAAACTTTCCTCACTACTCGCTTTATTGCAATACCCAATACCCAAGAATGAACCAGGTGCTATCAGTACCTGCTATCTTTCTTCTCGTGTCTGAGCCACAGAGCGCAAGTGGAGAGAGGAAAGGTCACTAGAGAAAAAGAGAGCCAGGGGCCATGACACTGCTGTCTCTGGGCATCTCTCACAGTTGACATAAATTTAGAATCTACCTTTAAAGTTCAGTGGGAAAAGGATTTGCCAACTTCTGCAATAACGGGATTTTAAGAAACAATGTTAGGTGACAGTTACGGGCTGAATTGATCTGACCAGTGTCCTTGTAAGAAGAGATTAGGATGTGGACATACACGGATGACCAGATGAAGACACAGGGACAAGGTGGCCATCTATAAGCCAAGCAGAGAGGCCTCAGAAGAACCAATGCTGTTGAGACCTATCTTGGACTTCTAGCCTCAAGAATTGTGAGAAATTTCTGTTGTTTATGTGGCATTTTATTATGACAGGCTTAGCAAATTAATACAGTAAAATTAAACACGTGTATACAAACACACATTTAGATTACTTTAGAGTCCGTAATCAGAGTTCCCTGAAAGAGCAATCCATGGCCACTGATTCTAGTATTATTCCTGGCCTCTTTCCCACTGAAATTTGAAAGTTGCAGTTTTCTATAATTTATTGGCCAAAGGGCTATGGGAGAGACAAAGATTAAAATGCCTGCTCTTACCATGTGATCTCTAGGAGATGACAAGTCTTCTCCCTTACATTTTACCCTGGATGACAATACAACAGTCTTGGAAGCTATATACCCCTATGATTGTTGTAAGGATTGTATGAGTCTGTTGCGGGGAGGTGAGGTGGAGAATATAATAGTTCAGGACACACAGTAAACATTATGTAAGTGTTTGCTTGTTGTTTTTCTTGTTTTCATCATCATAGCCTTCTTGAAAGAATAAGGCAGAATATGTAAACCATAGCCCTTGCAACATTATAGGTATTCAATAAATGAAAACTGCTACATTGACTTGTTATAGTTAAGAAAAATAGCTTTGAATTAGACAGATCTATATTAGAATTCTGCCTCTATTCCTTTCCTTTCACCCTTTCTCCTTCCTTCCCTCCAAAGACTGCTTCTCTCCCAGTCTTTCCATCTCATTTAATGACAATTCTACTCTTCTTGTTCCTCAGACTAGATGTCTTGGTGTCATCCTTGATTAGTTTTTTTCTTACAAGCCTCACAAACAATCTGCCATCAAATCCTGTTGATTCTACCTTCAAAATATATCCAGAAACAATACATTTCACACCTCCTTTCCTGCTGTCACCACTATGATCTAAATCACTCTCTTCCCTCACCCGGCATATTTTAATAGCATCCTAAATAGTTCTCCTATTTTTTCACTTTTTCTCCTTCAGTTTGTCCTGAACATAGCAGCAAGAATCCTTTTAAAATATGTCACCCCACTGCTCGAAACCCTTCAATGGCTCCTCAAGGTAAGAACCAAACTTAACAATGACCTACGAGGCCCTACATAATTTGTACACCCCATAACCCCACATTACCTGTATGACCTCATTTCCTACTTTATCCCTGTTCACTCCACTTGGGTAATGCTGACCTCATTAGCTGCTTTTCGAACATAGGCAGACTCCTGCTATGTTCAGAGCCATCACACTTACTGTTTCTTCTGCCTGAAATGTTCTCCCAGATAACTTCATACTTCTCTTTCACCACTCTGAGGTAGCAGTTTCCATGGGAACCCTATTTATTTGTTTTTTTTTTTAATTAAAAATGTTTAATTACTGTTATAGTTGACATTCAACGTTATATTAGTTTTAGGTATACTGCCTATTGGCTAGATATTTATGTAATTTGTGAAGTGATCTCCCCAGTAAGTTTAGTACCCACCTGACACCATATATAGTTATTACAATATGATTGACTGTACTATCTATGCTATACTTCACATCGCCATGAGTGTTTTATAACTAACAATTTGTACTTCTTAATCCCTTCCACCTTTTTACTTATTTCCCCAATCCCCTCATACTTGGAAACCATCAGTTTGTTCTCCGTATCTATGAGTCTGTTTATGTTTTGTTTGTTCACTTATTGTGTTTTTTAGATTTCATATATAAGTGAAATCATATGGTATTGTCTTTGTCTGACTTATTTTACTTAGCATAATCCCCTTTAGGTCCATATATGTTGTTGCAGATGGTAAGATTTTATTCTCTTTTATGGCCTAGTAAAATTCCATTGTGTATATATACCACCTCTTCTTTATCCAATTGTCTATTGATGGACACTTAGATTGCTTCCATATTTTGGCTATGGCAAATAATGCTGCAATAAACATAAGGATGCATATATTTTTATGAATTAGTGTTTTGGATTTCTTTAAATAAATACCCAGAAGTAGCATTGCTGAGTCATATGATAGTTCTATCTTTAATATTTTTGAAGAACCATACTGTTTCCATAGTGGCTGTGCCAATTTACAATCCTAACAATAGTGCATGAGGGTTCCCTTTGCTTCACATCTGAGCCAACACTTGTTTGTTGATTTATTGATAGCCATTCTGACAGGCATGTGGTGATATCTTATTGTGGTTTTCATTTTATTTCTTTGATGATTAGTGATGTTGAGCATCTTTTCATATGTCTATTGGCCATCTGTATGTCCTCTCTAGAGAAATGTCTATTTGGGTCATCAGCCCATTTTTTAATCAGATTATTTGTCTTTTTGGTATTGAACTGTATGAGTTCCTTATATATTTTGGACATTAACCTCTTACCAAATGTATCATTGGTGAATATCTTCTTCCATTCTCTAGGTGTTCTTTTCATTTTATTTATGTTTTCCTTTCTTGTGTGAAAGCTTTTTAATTTGATGTAGTTTCATTTGTTTACTTTTTCTTTATTTCCCTTACCCAGGGAGATATATCAGAAAAAAATATTACTAAAAGCATTGTCAGAGGGTTTACTGCCTATGTTTTCTTTTAGGAGTTTTATGTTTTGAGTCTCACATTTAAGTCTTTAATCCATTTTGAGTTTATTCTTGTATGTAGTATAAGAAAGTGATCTAGTTTCATTTTTTGTATGTATTCGTTCACTTTTCCCAACACCATTTATTGAATAGACTGTCTTTACTCCTTCGTATATTCTTGCCTCCTTTGTCATAGATTAATTGACCATATAAGTGTGGTTTATTTCTGGGCTCTCTATTCTGCATAGAAACGCTATTTAAATGTTCAGCCTTCATCCTACTGTCTTTATCTTCATCTTCCTGTATTGTTTTTCATTGATAAAACACTATTTTATTTTTTAGCTTGTTAATTATTTATCATTTCTCTCTAATATATGTTCCTTGGGAGAAGAGACTATTATCTCCTGTGTTAATTGCTGACTTGCCACTGTCTGGAGTATCCCCAGCTAGTACATAATGTGTGCTCAATAAACATGTTTAATAAATGAATGAAAAGTTTATATTAAGTAAGGTATTGATAAGATGAATAAATCGGTGTTTAGACATACCAGAAAAGATTAAGCGGTGGATAACAGGAGAATTTCAGGAAATTTAAAAAGCTTAAAAAGTTCAGCATGTGGATTTTAGTATTTTTACACATTCTAACATGTCAGTAGTTCAAATGAGCTTTCATGAGTTATTCCTGAATGTCAATATATAATAATTTTGTGGTTAAACAAGATATTTAGTTCTCTTTCTCTGAGGAAATTTTTTTATGGTTGTTATCATTTATAATGTATATGAGCATACCAGAAAAATTTCCATGTAATTAATCTTACGTATATAAATTGCAATAATTACAATAAAATTCATTTGCTACACACTTATATATAAGAAATACATTATCTTATTTAATCATTGTAAAAATACTTAATGTATTTCCCATCTCAGAATGAATGACAGCTCTGTGATCCATATACAGATTTGGAATCCATATCTATGACTAACTTGAAAACCTGGTTCTTATCATTACTCTGATGTGCCATCTAGTTAGTAGTACAGTTATTTCCTTGGGAAATATATAACATGTTCTTCAAATATTTGAAATTAAATTCCTAGACAGTAATCATTTTATAGTAAGAGTTTGATTATTAGAAAGCTTTGCATTTATTTTTGGAAACTTGATGTTTTCTTGCCTAATTTGAGTATAAGTCAACAAAGGCCGATTGCATGTTTAGTTTAAGACTGCTTCCCCTAAATATTTCTACTTCCCCCAAAATGTTCAAAACTCATTATAAAATAATTTAGTAAGACTTAGGATTTTATGCTTTGTATAATAAAGAATTTGGTTGGTCTTTGTACCTTGTTCACGATAGGTGACTTCGAAACCCTTGGAATTTTTTGAGTAATAGATATTTTTTTGTTAATATCGGTGGGTCTATAGATGGTTTATTTTAACAAGATGACCCAGGATGGGGACTGACTGTGCCAGAAAGACCATGATGTGATTGGAGGGTTGGGGCTTTGAGCCACGTGACACTAGCCCAATATCCAGGGAGGGGAAAGGAGTTATAGATTGAGTTCAACCTGGGGCCAATGATTTAATCAATCATGCCTATACAATGGAAAGCCAATAAAAGCCCTGAAAACTGAAGCTCAGGTAAGCTTCCTCGGTTGGCTAAACTCTGTGTATTGTCACACATCTATGTACCAGGAAGGTAATGTGTCCTCAGTCCATGGGGAGAGGACAATGTAAGCTTTATGTTTGTGATGCTCTCAGACCTCACATGGGGCCAATGATTTAATCAATCATGCCTATATAATGGAACTCCAATAAAAGCCCTGAAAACTGAAGCTCAGGTAAGCTTCCTTGGTTGGCTAAACTCTGTGTATTGTCACACATCTATGTACCAGGAAGGTAATGTGTCCTCAGTCCATGGGGAGAGGACAATGTAAGCTTTATGTTTGTGATGCTCTCAGACCTCACTCTATACAGTTCTCTCTTTGGCTGTTTCTGATTTATGTTCTTTTGCTGTAATGAAACTGTAATCACAAGTATAGCACTTTCCAGAGTTCTGCGAATCATAATAGTAAATTATTGAACTTGAGGGAGTAGTGAAAACTCTCAAATCTATAGCCAGCTGGTCAGAAGTGAGGGTAGCCTGGGGACTCCTTAATTTGTGGTTAGTATCTGAAGTAAGAGCAGTCTTGTAGAAGACTGAGCCCTTAACCTGTGCTTTGGCTCAACTTCACCCTTTTGGTGTCAGAAGTCGTTACAGAAAAATCTATTCAAATAATTAAATCTCTTAGTAAAGGTAACTCCTGGATATATATTGAAGCTTTTTAACATAAGAAGGCATGTCTCCTCTGTTAACAGGAAATGGCACTTTAACAGTGACAGATTCATTCACATGATTTATTTTGCAAAATAACTGTATTGTAATGGTCCTCTTGAAAAGATACAAAATGAGATTTTATCTCAAATATCTAAGACTTTGCTCTGAATCCCTGAATATAAAATAAAGTCTTATAAGAGGAAACTGTAACTCACGATCACTACTACAGGAAGGTGAAAATTAGATGGCCATAGTTCCATCAAGAAAGTACAAAATGTATAAGATCTCTGTGTGTTTCTAAAATATCTTTAAATTTAGTTTCTAAATAAATTTTAAATTTAAAGACATTGACATGATGAAATCACACATTGTCATTTCTAAACAATGGTAAAAATAAACCTAAACACAATTCTCTTAATCTAGAAGATAATCTTGCAAATTTGATTAAATTTAACTTTGGGAGACTTAAATCAAAGAATTATACTTCTTCTTAGTAATCTCTAAGACTATTACAACTACAAACAGAAAAAAATAATACCATTTATTCTTCACTCAAGTATATCATCCCTCAAAAGAAAGGGTAATATTTCAAACTTCTTTCTTCCTGCTGTTCATGTGGCAATATTAGCAATTTTTAAATGTTAGCATTTTACTTACATGACTTTATTAGACAAATCAAAGGGTACATAGACATTTTTATTTTTAGAAGTAGTTCTAGATCATAAGTTCTAGGTGATGGAGCCATAACATAGAAAATCCAGATGAATCCTTGAATTATCTCAGTTCTGGATGGATTTATGTTGGGAGAGGCTCAGTTCAACAGCCAAAGATAATTTAAAAAGCATTTTGTTTCTATTGACAATTAAGAAAGATTCATTTCAAAAGCTAGACTAGTACTTTTCAACCCCCTTCCTCTATTCCTCCATTTTCTTGCATGAGGGAAAAGGTATGAGGGGAGGGGCCTCATACCTTTTCACAGGTGAAAACCCAAAGGGTCTATAGCATCCAGCCTCTAACAGTCTTTCTCTCCCTCTCCCCACATCCCTCTTTTTGAGCTCTTAATAATGAAGACCAACCTGACTTCCTACTCTTTTAGTGAAAATCTTAAGAATTTGAGTGGAGGTTCCAGAAGGAAATTAGATTTGAGTCTACAGGGTGCTCTTTTTCAGATTTTCATAGCAGAAGTAGCCCTAAATCATTCATGATGATGTCATTTCCCTCACATTTCATCTGTTCTGATGTACCCATTATCATTGTGAAGTCTAACATTCTAAATTGCATTATACATAAAAGTAACACTCAACTGTGTCAACAGATTGCTGCTCTAATGATAAATGCACTTTTAAAAAGAACTATATATTTAAGACTTTTATGACACACTTCACATATACTGTCACCATCACTTACAGGGGTCCAGCTCAGAGAAGGCTACTTTGTTAGGCAGGCTAGTGATATTTCTGTACAAATGTTGAAATAAGCATCTAGATGACCAACTAACTACTTGCCTGCTGCTCCTTTAATTATTTGTTTAATTATTTTATGAAATAGAACTATTAAATTAGAACATTTTGACAAGAAAATATTTCTTAGTATGAAAGTATGTGAAATGCCTTAGGGTTGCTTTTTTTTTTTTTTTTAATAAATACCATACTTTTTATTACAGCAGGGGAGATGGATAGTCCATTTAAAAATACTTTCCCATTGCCATTGCTCCTTTAATTAGAATACATGGAATTGGTATTCAACAATTGGAATACTAGCTGGTTGACTCAATTATTGTTTGTTGCTTTTCTATCTCACCCAAGTAAACTGCCTCCTCACCCACTATCAGCACATTCTCTATTTTCCTCCCCGGAGGCAGAACATTTTATTCTTTTGTATTTCTGCTTGCTCTTCACTGCATTTTTGTTTTAACAAAATTGAATTTCAACACCATGAAGATTTTAGTTAGAAGGTTTCTGTTTTATCTTCACTAACATTAGCCTTTTTTTTTTTTTTGAGTAATTATATGGTTCATTACACAGAATACAGCCTTTGTTTGATTGCTGCACACTTTTTGTTTTTATTTATTCATTTTTATATTTGGTGCTTTTAAAGGGAACTTTATTCTCCTGGTGTTCAGTTACCTAGTGAATTAGCATGCAGATTGTTTTCTAAGGATTGTTGATATCTTCTGTAAATATAGTCATTAGAATGTATTCTCTGCTACTTAATTGGGTGGAAATTGTATTCTTGGTTATTTTACAGTTTAAAGATTACATTTTAATGTAACTTGTAACGTTATTTCTGTTTTTGGGGGGATGGGCAGGGGATGTGAAATTACTAGATGTAAGCTGTTCTACCATGAGGAAAAAGCTCTTCTAGAACTCTGAGACAGCTGGTAAATGATCTTGTGAAATTTCAGGAGAATCGAAAACATCATTGTCATACAACAGGGCTGAGTAATAGAGACATCCTCAAGGTCTAGGTTATGGGACAGAGTTGCCCAGAATACAGAAAAGACCCATTTATCTGATATTCATAAAAACAGTACAGAACTTTTGATGCTGTATTGTATATAGGTAAGTGACATTTGAGAGTAAACTTGAAGCAATTTGAATGTTACAAGAAATAGCAAAGAAAGACTCAAGTATTTTTCATAAAAATTTTAAGGATTGTTTTATTACATTTAAATTATTTAAATCATAATTGTGTTTACATCTATGTATAAAGTATTTTTATATAGTAATTCTTAAATAATGATATGACTATATCTCTTAGTCACTTGAGACAAATTAATTTGCTATAATGAATATGTGTGTCTTAATCTAAGACTCTGAAATCAGTCCATGTTCTCTTGAATTTTGCACTGTAGCAGATGACATCTAGAGTGAGTTTCAGTTTTTTATAACTCATGCCATGATAACTGTAACAATTAATCATTACTATTACTAGGTATTTTAAGTTCAGATGAATGTAAATTAAACTCATTAAAATAGTATAGGACTCACTCATTTTGCATTAATTGGTTCTTAGATTAGAAATTTCCTGTAGCTATAATATATATTCTCATACATTGTTTTCTCTGCACTTATCCACATGTGATTGATATCTGGTCTTTTCTGATGGCTAACTAGTATTGTGAGTATTGAGTCAATTAGCTCATACTATACAGTCATAAGTTGCTAGATTCAGCTAGCTGAATAAGAGAGACCCCATCTTCAGACTTCTCTGACTGCTGTTAATGACATGTTTGTAGATTTTTTCTTTTAACTGGCTACCATTCTGGCATGACAATATAGGATTTCAAGTTTATATATATTTATGTGTGTGTATGTATGTATGTATATGTGTTTATGTATGTATATGTGTATATGTATGTATGTGTACTTTTGTGTATTGTTTGGTGGGGTATCAATATCATAAGTAGCTATTTAAAAAATATTCTTTCTATTATGTAACCAGTCTTAAAACAAGCACATTTTCAGAAACCTAATGAATAAATGATAAATAGTGTGCCACTACGGTAAAAAAGGGCTTCCTTGTGGGGGAACTGACATGTTAAGGCAGACCCAAGCAACAACAAATTAATTATTCATTTAATGGTTTTACCCTGAGTGGCAAATAAGCATTTTGTGTTGATGTAATTAGATAAATACAAAAAAGAAAGATTACTTACTCTTTTTTTTTAATTTTAAAAATTTAGCTGTATTTGATGAAATTGAACTTGATCAACTTTTTTTGAAAATATAACAAACCCACTTTTACCAGAATAGACTAATATTGTCCAGTTTTCTTTATGATGAAAACTATGAAAACTAAAAGTAATAGGATTGTTATGTGATGGGCCAATAAATGCTTGTTGAATGAACAAGCACGCTTGCAGCCACCAGGCTTCTTCAGTCATTGCAGCGTTGTCTGAAAGATATCAAACTCACATGCCCTAGACTTTATTGTGTTCTTCGCTAAGGGAGGTAGTCTTTATTGTGGTTAATTTAATTCGTATATTATATCACTCCATTATAATTTTAGGATCTGCACTAATTTGGCCATAGGGTGAAGTAAATTCATTTGAGCTTGAACCATGAGAAAAAAAGAATGTTCTAAGTCAATTTAAAGTGTAACTTTTGACCTCTGAAAGGAGGTCAGGAACGCTGCCTTTATGTATCACCTCACTCCAGCTCCTTTGCTACCCCAGAGATAAGTCCAAGACCCTGAATGTGCTTACAGTGAGTTTTCCAAGAGGTTGAAGATGGCTCCTATTCGAACAATCCAAGTTCACATGCAAACTTCACTTGAGGAGAAAAGTGTCACTTGATAAATGACAAGTCAGCTTTGGTTAGAAACTTGTATAGGTTTACTTAGCATAGGAGAGGCTTACTGTCCTCTTCGTCCAGTCTAAATTGTATTAGGTTTAGGGGTCCAAATTCTAGATGTAAACAAGATGTTATTTTAAATTAAAACTTCACAGGAAGGCACAGAATTGGATCAAGTCAAGATTTCAATATTATTGGGCCCCTTGGTCAAATAGCATTCTAATGTCACCTTAAACTCAGCATTATTCCTTATAACAACAAATCCAGGGAGATATTTAATTCCTTGGAAATTACTATTGTAAGCACAAAATATCACCTATTGCTATTCCATCTCTAATAATATTTAATATTCATATAGTATATCAAGCACTAAGAAAAGTGTTTTACATGGCATACTTTATTTAATCTTCAGAACAACTCTATAAAGTGAACATTATTATTCTTAATTTATAGATGAGGAAACTGAGGCTTATGGAAATACCTGCCAAGATTTCCCCATCTTGGTAAATAGTATCACCATTTATCCAGTTACTCAAGCTAGAAATCCTAGCTTTTCCTCACCCTGCATCCAATTCATCACCAAGTCCTGGTGATTTTTATCACCAACAGATTTCTTGGTTTTGTTTCTTTGCTTCACTTTTGTTAGACCATTCTGATCTTATACCCACATTATTGGAACAGACTTCTCACTGGGTATCCTCACTTCAATGCTTGCTCCTGTCCAATCCATTCTCCAGGGCAACAAAGGTGGTCTTAAATGTAAATACAATCACATCAATACTTTGTTTAAAATCCTCCTGTGGCTTCCCATAACAATGAAATAAATTCCACACTCTGTACCAGAGCCTACAGTTCCTGTATCCTTTGGCCCCTGTTTATGTCTCCACTAACACTTTGTTCCCATCTCACCATCATCTAGTCACATTGATCATCTTGCAGTTATTTGAATGTGCCAAGCACATTACAACCTCATGGGCTCAGAATAAGATCTCTTCTCTGAATACAATTCTCCCCACTTGCCACATTGCTAATTCCCTCTATCCTTTGAGGTCTCAGTCTTAAATATCACCTCCCCACAAAGATCTGCTTTGACCAAACTGCCTAATGTAAGTTCCATTCTCATTCTTGATCTTAGTCCCTTCTTTGTTCCTTTTGTAACATAAATTAACATGTTAAGTCATTTTATTCATATTTTTGCTTGTCTTTTTGAGGGAGGTGATCTGCGTCTCCCCCTAAAATGTGTATTCTAAAAGAACAGGTACTATCACCATCTTCTTCACCATTGTTCCCTCAGCAAAACCTAGTAGAGAATAAAAAATATTTACTACGTAGTATTTGAATGAGTGAAGGTGAGCTGTTCCCAGATTTAGAAATTTTTATTGATGTCATATTTAGAACAAGAGTCTGTGAGAACAAACATCATGGTATTGAATTTTGTTTTTACCAAATAGAAACATAATATTAAAACCTCTCTATATCACTATATTTCTGTTATTCATGATAGTTATGTTCAATAAAGTTGCTGGGAAAACTAAATTAACAAATACCGAACTATTGCTCTTAGAGGAATTACAAGGTTAAGTTCTTCAGAGCCCTCTGGTCACAATATTTTTATCAGTCAATCATAGATAACTTTGTTTTATGTGTGTTTCTGTTTAAGGACACCTTATTTAATATATGTTGTTGTTTTACTAACATTTAATTATTAAACAATTCCTGCTCTAGGTGATTGAACACTTTCTGATCGCAGAATATGAAATTCATTTAGAGAAGACAAGTGATACTCATATGAGTTAAGGTATTTTTCATATGTCTAACTAGATCTGCTCTAATATATTTGAGAAAGAATGAGGAAGACAAGCCTGTAATTTTATATTCTTTTAGATTGTCTCATGCCTGAACAAAGCATATCTGACATGTGTATTTTCTCCATAAGGTACATCACAGCCTTCCTGTGTTTTTTGTTAATTTTGCTGTTCATAATTGCCCACTTCAGCTAGTGGGCAATTATGAACAGCAAAATTAACAAAAAACACAAAAATGCAAAGAACATGGAGCTAAATGGACTGCAAAAAGGACATGTTTATAGTATAAGATCTAAAGCAAGAAGGCAAAGCATGGCCTTGTTTGACCTCAGTGAGAATATGCTTATTGATTTAAATTTATCTTAGCTCTGCGCATTTCTGTGCATTTTAGCATGCAAGCCAATTCATAAATACAGAATCCGTGAATAATGAGGATAGATTGTCTGTGTGGGGGCAGGGGAAGGGAGCTATCATCATCAATCTTAAAAATAAAGTTGGAAAAATTAAATGAATTTATGTTCATGGAAAACTCATCATATTTTTCTTACTTTTCTCATTTGACTGTGAACCCATAAAAGCTTCATCCTGTAAGAATAATGGAAGCATTGTTCTGGGTGAGAATACTAGCAATTTATTCTCCCACCAGATTTATTCAAACGTAACAAAAACTTATTTTAGTGATGTCTATGGTAAATATTGACAAACATATAGTGATTTTAAGAGGCTATCATATTCTTAAAGGATAAAACAATACTGACCCGGAATTCTAAAATCTAGCATCTTCCTTCATCATCTGGTCCTTGCTTTTGACATAAAAATGACCACATCTTGTGACTACATCAATACACCAGAGATCTTTTATGTAATGTCATAACCAGAGTGCAAACTTTTCCTTTTTATGTTTTTTCTTATTATAAAAGTAATATATGTTCGCCGTAGAGAATTTTGAATAAAAAAAAGTTTAATCAATCAATCAATCAACCAGTCAATTAATCAATCAACACCCCTTTCTAGCATGCAGAGATCATCACTTAATTTTTCAGTACATGTCTTCATAATTGTTTTCCTAAGCCTACACATGCTGGCTATTTTTCCCCTTCAATCATTGCTAATGTCTGTCTATGTTAGACTGGACTTTTATAATATTTCCCTTTGTTCTAGGTAATTCTTTTAGGATATCACATTGTCTTCTCTTTTTCATGTGTGGTCAGGGGCAGGAACACTTCCTTGTCTTCAACTTTCCTCTGTAGAACTCACTGTAGTTCTCTGGTCTGATCTGAATGCCCCCTTGCTAGGGCACTGACAGAGAGGAATCAGTCGGGACCAACATTTTCAGATGGACTTCTGAAAAAATCAGTGTCACATTTAAGAGGAAAATGGTATGTAGTTTTTCCTTAGAGCTAAAGCTCTGACTGACTGTTTCTTCAACCTGTATTTATTCTTAGTTTATTTCTTCATGATTATGGGTCTGGAGACACAGCTTGTATGCACATCTCTGAACAGCTAGAAAAAAGCTAGACAAGCACTGGACGGTAGAGAGAAGTAATCTGCTCTCAGAAACCAGGATCAAACCAACAAGCTACCGAAAGATTTCAAGAAAAGTGAGTAAAAAAAATATCAATGTAATTCCTGATCTAGATGATTGAACACTTTCTGATCTCAGAATATGAAATTCATTTAGAGAAGGCATGTAATACTTATATGAATTAAGGTATTTTTCATATTTTTAACTAGATCCACTCTAATACATTTTGAGAGGAAGATAAGCCTGTAATTTTATATTCTATTAGTCTGTCTCTTCAGCATCTCCAGTCATAATTTTATAGAAGTCAATTACTGAACCAAAATTAAGCTCTGGAGTGACTTGATGATATTAGCTTCAGGTATGTCTCATTTTGCTATACCTAATAAGGATGCACACACTAAAATGCATTCTTAAAGTCTGAGGGAGATATTGATTACATATCATACATACATTTAAACTAATTCATGAGATTCTTATCAAATAAGCAGTCTGGCAGTTTACATGATAAAAAAAAATGATGATTGATTAGCAAGCATCACATTTAAAGATAGAGAGTCTCCCCTGAAAGCCCTGCCTTGATGGACATACTGCCTTGATGAAATAGTACACCAATTTGCCCCTAATCATGATGTTTCACTCATACATAACGTAGAGAAGATGGTTCACTCTCGTGCTGTTCACAGACTTGAACCCAGGTGACCTGATTTATTTATGCTTCCTCTACTTTTACTTCTGGCAGTGGCTATTCACCACCTTGCAAAATATGGGAGGGTGGATAAACTCCCTACTGATACCACTATATGATACTGCACATCTTTATGTTTTATAAATTATTTTCATAAGCATCATTTAATTTGATAAATTTAATAATCACATGGAGTAGTAGATTCAGATACTGTTTTAGTTACTTTACATAATGAAAATTGGAGTTCAGAAGGATTCAGTGACCTATTGAAGCTATCATAACTAGTGAGTTTTAAATCCAGATCATATTATTTTTATGTTAGTGTGCTCTCTCTGTCTTATTTTTTATATTTTCATGCTTAAGGGACTAATGAAAAAGAAAAACACAACTTTTGGAAAACCGGATAATTTTACCAAGTGAGGGTAAAATAATTATTAATGTGAGATAGAAAAGATGTCATAGAAACTATTATTTTGAGCCAAATCCTAAAATAAACAAAAATGCTATAAGTGTACCTATATTATAATAAAGGAAAAAAAATAAGAATATCCATTACTGAAATGGCTTTCACACAAAAATAATTGCAAAAATGTTATAATATGATGACTTCTATCCAATTAAAATATAGAAACATTCAGTTAATTATCAAGGTGACAACAAAGAATGAACTTTGGAACTGGTTAAGGTAGTAATTAGAAAGTTCTGAATAACACAAAGTCTGCATGAAGTAGAAAGAATTGTAACAGGAGATAGAGAACACGGATAAATTGCTCTGGTTAGATGAGCAGTTTTCAATCTGCTTCTGACACTCTAGTTACTTGAAGGAATGCTGCTAAATTCTCAGCAAAAGTTTTATAACCAATTTTATTTCAATTTACTGTAATTATTCAAAGTACACACACATACATGTCTTATTGCACAATTGTACTGAGTGTTATAAACTCAAAACAGTGATATATATTTACCATTCCAAGTAGGTTAGTAAGCACAACTTAATATCTTGATATAATGTATGGGTGTTTGCCTTGCTCCATTTCAGCAGAGTCCCAAGGATGGAGCTCTTATATTATAAAGAAATGCATCTTCTCCTGAAGAGGAATGCTAGAAGATCTCCTTGCTATTTCTCTGAAGATGCAAATTGCCTCTTCCCAATCCTGCTCCTTCCTAGAGAACCAGTCCATAAGCCCTGCCTGCTCTGTACCCTGTGACCTTAATGCCCACCCAGGGTCATTGTTAATTAAACCTGAGCCAATAAATGATAAAAAAAAAATGATGATTGATTAGCAAGCATCACATTTAACCAATTAGATTCAGTTAAGAATCTGGAGGACATGGAATCTAAGTCCGTCTGCTATGCTAACTTGAAAATGAGATTATGTAGAGCTAGGACAACCATTTTTATTTTTCTACCATGTAAGCACTGCAGCCAAGAATGCTGGACAGCAGTGAGAAGCAGGAAAGGAAAGCAAAGATTACAAATCACTTTGACCGGAGACATGAGGAAAAGGAGTTCTCAACATTCCAGTTCCCCGTTTCCCTGTTGAGACTTCCTGCTCCGGTATTCCCTTTGGTTCGATAAGGTACCTCTGTCTTACTTGGATAAGGAATGCTTAAGTCTGCTTAAATAAGCCTTTATTTGTTCCAATCAAAGGGTCCCCGATTACGGCACCCATGATCTCATCCAAAAGCAATAGCAACTCTGTTCAAAGGAAGATCACCTAATGGCTACCCTGCCTCAGACAGGGTTTCAATCAAATTGAATTCGAAGTCACCTCTCTCTCCTGGGAGAAATCACACAGTTCATTTAGATCGATACCCTTTCAGCAGGGCTTGAAAAGCAACACTGGTGTGTGTCTTGCTCTCTCTTACTTGTAAAATTGCAGAATTTTCAACCTGAAAAAAAGCATTAGTGACCAAATCCAGTATCTTTGTTTGGTAAATAAGAAAACTGAGAAGCAGAGATGTTACTTACCTAATTTAAGACTTAGAAAATTTCTGGCCCAGATATCTTCACCTGGCCTTCCTCCATGAAACCTCCAGCTAACTTTATGTATCCAGTTAGAATCATGTTCAGATGCATAAAACAAAAAGCCAGAAATAATAATAGCTTAAACATACGACGATGTATCGCATTTTCTCCCACATAAAATCAGTTTGGAGGTGTGCAATCCAGGGCAAATATGATGGCTCTACAGTCTTCAGGGATACACCCTCCATCTCTATTTCTGCATTCCCATTCTCAGTACCTGGCTTCCATCCTCAAGGGCACTCCAGTAGTCCAATATAGTATTTGGAACTCCAACCATCAAATATGTATTCCAGGAAGCAGGGTGTAAGGAAGGGGAAGGTGCAAAGTGACACACCCTAGCTGTCTGTCTTCTCCACCTAATAGCTTTTGCTTGCAGCTAACTGGTCATAGCTCAGTTAAATGGCCACTTTAGTACCAAGGGAAGCTGAGAAATGCATTATTTTAGCTGGGAACATTGCCACCTGAATAAAATTGGAGGGTTTTGTACAAAGAAAGAAAGGGTAAATGGATGTTGGGACAGCAACTAGAAATCTATGCCACACCTCCTTAGAATTTTTTATCACCAGTTCTTCCTCGAAGGATATCTTTAATGAGTATCTCAGAATATTCCCACAATTCGCTGGCATCTGAAAACTATAAGGGACAAATAAGTCCTTCCAGAGTTCTCTCCATTTGAAAATCCCTCAACGTTGTTTGAATTTCTGCCTAGTTTGGGTCTCCACCATGAGCTGACTCTTTTTATTCTCTCCTGTCAGTAATTTTGCTGCAGTGCATATTGACACCAGAAATACCAAAACACATATCCAAGACATGTTTTACCTACTGCTGAAAAGATTTTGCATGTCATTATAGAATTCTAACTAGGAAAAAGAGACTCCTAAGTCGCTAGCAAAGCAGCCTCTACGTCTCTTCGAAAGATCAACTGTTAAGTGGCAGATAATAATTGCTTCAACCTTTTAAGATTTTTATGTTACTTAAATGAGTTAACACATCTACAAAGCACTTAGAACACTGTTTTGGAGCAAGATAAGTTCTCCATGAAAGCTGGTAATTGTTGTTGTTGTTGTTGTTGTTATTATTGTTGTCATCATTATCATCATCAACATCATCATCATCACCATCACCATCATCATCATCATCATCACAGTCGTCAATATATAGCTTTTTTTTTATACCGAGGAGTATTTAATGGGAAGCTAGGAAGAAGTTTTTGTCCCCAAAACTGCATTTGCTCCCAGGAGGATCAGTAATGGGTCTAGATGACAAGGAAAAAACATTATGTTCAGGAAGCTGCTACTCAGATACATAGTTTAACAAGTCACTCAGTTGGTATAAAGGTCTCTTATAGTGTGAGTGTTGGAAGATATCCTTGTAAGGGAAGTTTCATATCCTTGGTAAGGAGTGGTCCTCTGAGCTTAAAGATGGTAGTGAGGTGGCAAGGAGGGTGTTTTAAGGACAACCAATACACCAAACCAAGAGAGAGACATGCTAAACTTGCTTTCTTCACAAGTTTGCATAAACCCATTCCTGGTAAACTGGGTTCCAGATGTCTCTAGATGAAGCTTTTGCCAGCAACTGGGTTTCTTAACTGCATTCCAATAATCCACATATACTTTTGTGGGCTGCATGAAAATTTAATGTTTTAAGCTAAGTAGAGAAGAGAATAAGAAAGTGTTAATTATATGCAACAATGCACCAAGTGTAAAAGCTGAAATCTTTAAGTTTATTCTTTGAAGCATATTCCTAGTTTATTACAAAAAGATAAAAGTAAGGAAATTAAACCATTTTTAGTGCCTGAAAAAACCTGGGTTACCATTAGAACTGTATTTTTAACAGTTAACTTAGTTGCTATTGAGAGGCTAACGTGCCCTCAATAGTGATTATAATTAAAGCCTCTGACTGGGGAGTCTTTTTATCCCTGATATAGCTCTAAGAATGTGGGAGAAAATTCTGAGGATTGATTGGCATTTGGAAAGAAGCAGAGTGACTTTGACTTTCTGTAGTCCGAGTAAATCACTTCCAATGAACAGTGAGAAATAGAGACAAGGGCAGTAACAAAAGGTATAAAGAAAAAGAGGATGCTAGGAGAAAATGAAACATATAATTGCATCAAAATCATTTATACTGATATGCAACAAAGACCCATTCACCTGGCAATCACTTTTTGCAAAAGGTGTAGGAGAGAGAAATTGCAAAGCTTGAATGGATTGAAATTCACTTCAGACACCTCTTTGGCTTTTCTTTATCTGTAGTTCACTTGGAAGCGTGCAAAAATAGATTGTAGAGTAGGATTTTCCTTTCCCCATTGTTGGTTAAATCACAATTCCTCATGCATCTCACATGAGGAATACTAACACTGAGCACTTTTTAGTTGAGAAGAAAGAAGGTAAAGATTATCAAGGAAGATTTCAGAAGAACATGGAATTAAAAATCAGGAAGTTAATGTGCCTTCTCCATAACTAACTTTTTTCCTTCTAACTCTGTGGATGAATCTCTCTCCCATTTTCTCAAAGGTGACTCAGGTTCCCCAGTGAAAAATGAGAATCATTCTTACCATCTATTTCATCTATTTGAGTCAAATAAAGGTTCAATATATAGTAGGTACACATTTGTTTTATATGTCAAATAACGACAGAATCTTCTGAATTTACAAATTTGCAGCACAGTATAGAAGGTAGGAATATAGATATAAATATAGATGATATATAGTATGCTTTATAATATGTGGATCATTAAAGCCTAATATTAATTGGTGATCATTTCCTGGTTAGGAAAGCTTTTATCTAAGCTTTTATCTAATCAGTAAAGATAGTTTTGGGAGTATAGTGGATAATTAAATAGCAGCTCTCTCCCTTGCAAGTGGAGAGAGAAGGACCTGAGAGATGTGGACGTTATCAACAAACTGCATTTGGATTCTGTAACACAGTTGAAGATACTGAGAGGATTCTGTAACACAGTTGAAGATACTGAGTCTTTCCAAAGGAGGAGAGCATTCCATGAGGGGAGAAACATGAAAGGTTGCTGGCCTGCCATCTAGCAGGTGAGGAAGGAAAACGCCACTCAAATTAATCTGTGAATTTATAGAAGGAGCAAGTTTCACAGGAGAGGAAGGAAGAAGTTGTGGGAGGTCCCCCAATGACTCACTGGTGAAGAACTGGATAACTGACCTAAAGTAAAACCTAGGATATCCACTGCCTGCATACCAGTCATGGAGCATGAGTAATATTAAAAACAAGAGATTTTAAGATTGAATAGCAGGACATTGTGATTTTGTGGTTATGGCTGAGACTTGGAAGGATAGTTTCTGTCTTACCTTGGTTGTTAGCTGAGACCCTCTGACTTGGAGGCTTAAACTCCTGGGTTTTACCTTTGTAAGACACCTTACCTTGGAAGTTGGATCCTGCCCAGTTTCCCTGGGAGTGAGACCGCATGCGAAAGTTTAAAATTGGGAGGGATATCTCAGCTGTGGAGGTCTCCCCCCATCTTGCCCAGAGTAGCAAGGGGTTCCAGTCCTATATCAGCCTCCCCAGCCCAGGGTTCCAGTGCTGGGAAGAGAAGTCCCCACAACTTCTGCTTGTGAAAACCAGCAAAACTTGTGGTTGAGTGAGATGAAGGACTGTTCGAGTCCCAGGCATTTCTCTTGAAGGGCTCTCACTGAACTTATTCACCGACAGACACACACTGAGCTCCAGCATTGGGGCAGCAGCTTGAAAAGTGCCAGGGATATATGTGGAGGAACTGAATTGTCTGACTTCAGGGCAAGGGCTGAAGGGGCAACTTTCTCCTAGACAGAAGTGCTGGCAGAATCCATTGTTTCTTTGTTGAGCCCTCCCCACTCCTGGTGTGCAGGCGGCCACCATATCTAAATCTCCATCAACCAGGCTGATACTGTTCACCCCACTGTGGTGATTCCATGAGAGCCTGCACCACCCAACATGCAGGCCCACCCAAGCAGCTTCCAGAGGATTTTCCATACAAATGGCTTGTTTTGGCTCATGCTGCAGACTTTCTTAAACTCTCTTAAAGGTTCATAACAATCAAACAAGCATTTTCTGATGTTGGCATGCTCTGTACCTCTTGCTGAGCATCACCGAGCCCAGCATTAGCAGCAGCCAGCCTCAGTTAACAGCTTGGCCTCTCAAAGAATGTCAAAGCCCAGTGCGGGTGTGGGCCATCTGTGGGTTGCTTGGTTGCTCATGCCAGGGCACAAGTGGCTCTGGGCAGAGCATAGGCTGCGGGTGAACCTGGCCTGTGGTGGAGGCCCTTCCACAAGGCCCTGGGGCCAGTACACCTGGTTGCTGGTCTGAATGAGAATACCACTGGGCTGCATCTGAGGATAACATAACCAAAGGGCAGACTGGGAAGACACCAGAGCCTGCTAAATTTAATCTTGCTGCATAAGGTCAGCCCCTGCAAAACAGCTCCTTCACTGTAGTCACCAGTCAGTCCTCACAACCATTTAGCCCGAAGGTCAATCCCTCCTATTGATCTGCAAACAGCAACCAAGGCTTAGCTACAACAGGAAGACACATACAGCCCACGTAACAGCACACCTGGAGCACCAGCTCAGGTGACCAGGGAAACTGAGCCACTGGGCCCCACAGGACACCTACTACATAAAGCCACTCTATTAAAACCAGGAGATATAGCAGCCCTACCTAATACATAGAAACAAATAGAGGGAGGTAACCAAAATGGGGAGACAAAGGAACATATCCCAATGAAAGAACAGAACAAAGCTCCAGACAAAGAACTAAATAAAATGGAGACAAAGTGATCTACTAGATGCAGAGTTCAAAACACTGGTTATAAGGAGTTCAGTGAACTTAAGGGAAGAGTAGATGAACTCATTGAGAACTGTAACAAAGAGAAAGAAAATATAAAAATGGAGATAGAAAACATAAAAAAGAACCAGTCAGAAATGAAGAGTACAATAACTGAAATAAAGAACCCATTGGAGGGAATCAACAGTGGATTAAATGAAGCATAGTATCGAATCAGCAGTTTGGAAGATAAGGTAGCAGAAAACACCCAATTAGAACAGCAACAGGAAAAAAGAACTCCCCCAAATGAGGGTAGTTTAAGGGGCCTCTGGGACAACATCAAGTGTACCAACATTTACATCATAAGGATACCAGAAGGAGAAGAGACAGAGCAAGGAATTGAAAAACTATTTGAAGTAATAATGATGGAAAACTTCCCTAGCCTGGCAAAGAAAATAGAAATACAAACCAAGGAAGCACAAAGAGGTGCAAACAAGATAAATCCAAAGAGGCCCACACCAAGGCACATCATAATTAACATGCCAAAGATTAAAGACAAAAAAGAGAATCTTAAAAGCAGCAAGAGAAAAGCTATTAATTACCTACACAGGAGCTCCCATAAGACTGTCAGCTGATTTCTCAGTAGAAACTTTGCAGACCAGAAGGAATTGGCAAGAAATATTCAAAGCAATGAAAAGCAAGGACCTACAACCAAGATTACTCTACCCAGCAAAGCTATTTAGAATTGGACAGATACAGAGCTTTGCAGACAAGAAAAAGCTAAAGGAGTTCATCAACATTAAACCACTATTATTATGAATAATAAACTGGCAATAAGTATGTATCTGTCAACAATTACTTCGAATGTAAATGAATTAAATGCTCCAATCTAAAGTTAGTTTGGCTCAATGGATCAGAAAACAAGTCCCTTACATTCACTGCCTACAGGAGACTCACTTTAGATTAAAAGACACGCAAAGACTGAAATTAAAGGGATGGAAAAAATATTCTACGAAAATGGAAATTAAAAAAAATGTTGGGGTAGCAATACTTATATAAGACAGAATAGACTTTAAAACAAAGGTTTTATAACAAGAGACAAAGAACCCTAATTAGTAATCTTAATTCTGGGTATTTATCTGAAGAAACTCAAAACACTACTTTGAAAAGACATGTGAATCTATATGTTCATTGGAGCATTATTTACAATAGCCAAGATATGGAGGCAATCTGGATGTCCATTAATGGATAAATGGATAAAGAAGAGATGGTGCGTGTGTGTATATATGTATATGTATATGTATATGTATATGTATATGTATATATACATATACACACATATATACCATCTATAAGAATATTACTCAGCCATAAAGAAGAATAAAATCTTTCCATTTGCAACAACATGGATGGACCCAGAGGGTATTGTGCTGAATGGAGTAAGTCAGACAGAGAAAGACGAATGCCATATGATTTGACTTACATGTGGCATCTATAGAACAAATAAACAAACAGAACAGAAACAAATTCATAGATACAGAGAATATTTTGATTGCCAGATGGGAGCAGGGTTGAGGGTGTGGGTGAAAAAGGGGAAGGGATTACGATGTGCAAAACTAGTGGTTACAAAATAGTCACAGGGATGTAAAGTATAGGATAGGGGATGTAGTCAATAATATTGTAATAACTATGTATGATGTCAGGTCAGTACTAGATTTATCGAGGTGATCAATTTGTAAGTTATAGAAATGTCTAATGAATATGTTATACACCTGAAACTAATATGATATTATATACCAACTGTAATAGAAAAAAACTAATTTAAAAAACTAATTTAAAAAACTAATTTAAAAAACAGCTTTGTTACTTTTATGTGCTATTACGAGTGCCTATTGTAGGGGGTTCAGGGATTTGGGGGTTGATCAGTATAAAAGATATGGCCATGGGTGGCAGTAACACACGCTTTATTTGTAGCCCTTGGGCAGGATCATGAGAGAAGAAGTCCTTCCCAGCATGAAACTGTCCAGAAGCTTAAGGTGAGGAGGCTATCATCCCAAATGGGAGGAGGGCAAAGGGACTTCTGTGGGGAGATGAGGATCAGAGAGGAAGATTACACATCTATACGATATTGCTTAACAGCAACAGCAGCAGGGACTTTCAGGATCTAAGAGCTCCACAGGGCCATAGCAGCTTGGAGGCTTATAAACCACAAGGCTCTATCTTATCAATGGTAACATCTGTCTGATAAGGTTATGCAGGGTTTGCAAAACGGGCAGTCTTTAAATGGCTAAACACCTGCTTGCCTGTGCTATTTTAAAAACTACTGGATGTGTCAAAACTTGAGTTTGGTGTTGGTAGACTCTGAGCTAATGAGTCTCAGCCTACAATGAAAAAATAAACAAACTGCCCTATATACCCAGGTCATCTTTAGCTCATTTATGTAACACTTGTGATACAGTGCTTAATATAAAACATTCAAACAATACAACAAATAAAAAGAAGAAAGTAAAAACGACTTCATATCCTTCAACCAATAAATAAGTACTGTTAACATTTTGGTCTTTATTCACATTTTTACACACATACACACACAAATATAAACAATTTTACACAAATGGAATTATGTTCTAGAAGCAGACTACTAATCTCTAACATTTCTTCATTCAAAGACATTGTTGTAGACATAAGTTTAGATATATATTATAATTTTTATTTTTGCATAGAATTTTATCATGTGTATGTTCATACTGTAATTTATCTTTAAAAGTTCTTATTGGTGTATATTTAGGTTTCATCAACATTTTCACTAACATAAGTGATTCTTCAATTACCAATTTTGTGTATTGTTTTCTAATTTTCATAAATTCGTGGAAGCGGGATTACTAAATCAAAGTGTATGAACCTTTAACATTTTTGATACCAATTGTCATATTGCCTTCTGAAATTTTATCAGTTTGCACTCCCATGCTTATTTATGAATTTTAGAATAAATTAAGAGAGATTGTCAGAAAGATTAAAATACAGAATGGATTGAGATGTGTAAAAGTTGCTATAGGTAAAGTTATACTCTTAAAATTGTATTTGGAACAAGAAAGTGACCACAGAAGGGTTATATTCAAGTCCCTTCACTCTTGGTAGATCCACCCTCAATGTCTCAGAGAAAACAGAAGTCTTCCAGCCCTCAGTTTTTACTCCTCAGCCACATTCAATGTCACCTGCTATGTTTGAAGAAAAAGTATCTGTACTTCTTTCTGAAATCTTGGTCTTACTATTTCATAGATTTGTCATTCTTTCACTCTCAATCTCCATCAAATACTTTAAATCTAACACCTGTTCAAAACATGTTTATTCTAAAAGCAGTACTTTAACTGTGCCTCCTCTTCAAATCTCTACTTAGGGCTAAAGAAAAATGTTCCAAGTCTTAAGCATTGGTCAATGTATACGAAAATACCCTATACAGAGCATTTCTGGGACTCTGAAAAACTTGTCATACTTTTGTGACATAAAGCAGACTAATGATCAATTCGAAGAGATAGTTTATAAGCCACTCTTTAATAATTTAGAATTTAATACTCAGAATTCTTATATGGAATAAACTCCCTCTTTGGCCTCGCATCTAGTGCTTCTTCTGTCAGCTCATAGAGACCCCCTGAACTCTTCCTGAGTGATTTGATTTGCCTCTGCTTAGCAAAGAAACACATTCCATTCTGATTTTGCTCTGGTGGTCTTTGTGTCATTCCAACTAAAGCTGTTTTGGTGAAAGTCAACAAAAAATGTACACCTAATTTACAAAGCCAGTGTTTATTTTTACTTTGAATTTTGGGTGATCTCCCTTGTAGAATTTGACCATTTCTGTCTTGAAATTTTCCTCAATCCTGGTTTCTTCAACACTATTCTCTCATTATTTCCCTTCTTTCTCTGATTTATTCTTCTTAGTCCTTTTTATGCCTCTGTGTCCCTTACTTTAACTGATTCCTTAAACATTATTTTCCTCAAAGTCTCTTTATTAGTTGGTTTTTGCTGTGTAACAAACCACCCCAAAGCTCAGTGATATAGAACAAAGATTTATTCTGCAAGTTGGCTGAAGCTCAGGTTATCTAGAAAAAATTCAGCTGGGCTTAGTTCCAAAGATAGGTTGGCTCTAGGTCTGTTTCATAAATTTCTCATCATCTTTTGAATAATAAATAGCCTGACTGAGCATATTCTTTTCATAGTGGTGGCAAATGTACCAGAGGGCAAGCCCAACCACACATGCACATTTCAAACTTCTGCTTACATTAAATCTGCTGACATCTCAACTACCCAGAGCAAATCACATGGTCAAACGCCAAATCAAGGGATAAAGAAGTGTACATACTTATCATGAAACCATGACAAGGGGCAGCTGCATAATGCTAGTATAGGTGAGTGAAGAATCATTACCAGTAATTTAATCTATTAAATACTTCTTGTAGCCTAGAAGGCTTTGCATGATCTGAACTTAGCTATCTCTATAGTCTTGTTATTTGACACTATTTCTATTAATGGCAAAGTTCCAGACACCAAGCTGCATTTCAGTTCCTCTAACATCATGCTTCTTGTGCATAGTCTATATAGTCTTCAGTTCTTAGCATAAATGTCACTTTCCCAAGCACTCCATATTAAGTCAAATTCCCCTGTTATATCTCCTTACTCATTACTTCAATTTTTCTTTGTTGCACTTACCATGCTTTTGGTGGAATAACTTGTTTGTCTATTTATTTATTTATTTGATATCTTTCTTCTTCCCTAGAATTTAAGTTTCATTAAGGTAGAAATTGTCTTTATTTTGTTAACTATTATATTCCCAGAGCTTCCAATTTACTCATCATATAATAGATGTTCAATAAATAATGGAGTTAATGAATGTATTTGTTCTTCCTAGGCAATTTCATCCATTTGTATGAGTTAACTTTCACCAAAGGTGAATCTAGAGTCTCAAAATCTTTCCTGAGCTCCAAACAATATTTTCAATTGGATATTCCGTATAACTTCATACCATGAATGTCTAGAACTCAAATCTTTCTTCTCCTGCTAGTGAAAAACTCACGATGCACCCGACTACATGGAATGGTTAATTTTATGTGTCAACTTGACTGGGCTTCGGGGTTACTAGATATTTAGTGAAACATTATTCTGGTGTGTCTGTGAGGGTGTTTCTGTATTAGCATTTGAATTGGAAAATCAAATAAAGAAGACTGTCCTTTCTAATGTGGGTGGGCCTCATCTAGTCCTCTGAAGGCCCGAATAGAACGAAAAGGCCAAGCAAGGAACAATTTACTCTCTCAGCCTGTCTTTAATCTCCTGCCTTTGAATTTGGACTAGAACTGGGACTTGCATTATCTGCTCTCCTGGTTCTCAGGCCTCCATAATCAGGCTGGAATCATTAGGTGATATCATTGACTTTCCTGGTTCTCCAGCTTGTTGACTGCAGATCTTAGGATTTCTCAGCCTCCATAATTATGTGAGTCAATTCCTTATAATAATATTCCTCTGCGTGTGTGTGTGTGTGTGTGTGTGTGCGCGCGCGCACACGTACCCATATACGTGGGTGTGGGCACATGCTGGAGGATGGTTGGTTCTGCGTCTCTGGAGTACCACCCAAAGTCCTGGAAACTGTCCCCAGTTCCATATTTCCCTGAACCTTCACACATAATTTGTCTCTAAACCCTGATGCTTCCAAAATGTCTTTTTAGTTAACACTCTGATTTTTCTTTTCTAGCACAAATAATATTGGCACCAAAAAGCATAGAAAAATATTGTTGGTAGGACAGGAAATCCAAGATGGTGTAGAACAATCTGAGAAAACACCTGGCCGTTCTAAATGTGTTCCAAGTTTCTTAGCCAGGATGAGTCACATCCTGGAGAGTGAAGAACATGTATAAATGATAACTCCATGAGAGATTGTTGAAGAATTGTATAAATTGTATAAAAAAAAACCAAAAACAAAAACAAACCCGAAAAACAACAAGATAAAGTAGAAAATGAGAGGTGGGAGCAGGGGTTTCACAGAGATTAAAGGTCTCACTTGACACTGTCACATTATAGGGACTTAAGCTACAATGTCCTGCTGTCTGCCTTGGTACCAGATATTCCAAAATCTCTTTGCAGAGAAAGTATACATGAGAGTGTCAGCATCATAATTTTTGAGCTTTCACAAATAAGTAGGAATAATGCCCAGGAATAATGATAATGAAGGAAATAAAATAAATATATATATTTAGTATAGAATTTTTAGTATGGGATTCCAGAACATTTGCATTTAGACATTTACTCGTTGATCTTTTTTGTGGGTGGAGGATGACAAAACCCCCTCCTCTAGTTTGGCAAAGAGTAGCCCACCATCGCCATTATGACACACTCAGAATGTCTGCTTATATTGAATCTGGAGAAAATTTATAAGCATGTACTTTTATTTATAAACATTAAAACTAAAGTTTTTATTTATTATAAACAATAGCATTGGAAATACAGAAGTTAAGAATGTCAGTGTGATTAAGTCTACATAAGTAGTGTGTGTGTGTGCGTGTGTGTGTGTGTGCGCGCACACCCATGTGCGTGCGCAGGATGTAAATATATACTTAGCTCTCTTTTACCTTTTTGAGATCTCATTGTTCGGTCTATATCTAAATGTTTGCCTGAATTGGAAATCCAAATAAACCTTACTTGTCAAATTGCATCACAACAAACAGAAGCAATGAGTAACGGTAGACATAGTACTGGACAAAGAGAGGAAACACTTGTAAATATGACAAGAATAAGTGAAAGTTTAGAAAAACAGTTGTAAATATGTTGTTCTAATATAGTGGTGGGGTTGAAATACAGTGCATTTGAAAAATAACTGTCATATCAATAAATTAGTATGAGGATTCAAAAGTAAATTATTTTCACAAGTAACTGTTCGAGATTTAGAAATCAAGCCTCTGCTTTTATATAATCTCTGCTTTCATTTTCATTAGCAATAACAATAACAATAAATATAAATCGTTGCAGAAATAACAGAACAATGAGTGATAGAACAATGAAAAAAGAAATCCTTATTTAAAAATTATATGATTTCATGACATTAAATGATTCTAAATGCATTTTAAGAACTAATGCTCCCCAGCCACTATTTGGTACATTTGTCCATCTTCCATGATCTTTCTCTTTCTTATTTCATCTGTTCATTCATTCATTAAATAAGTATTTATCAGGTGTTCTCTATATATCAAACACTATTCTACACACATGGGATAAAATAACAAACAATAAACATACAAAAATCCCTGCTGTCTTAAATTTTACTTTCTAGCAGGGAAAACAGACAAGGGCAGGCATGACCTCACTGAGAAGGACTTTATGTGAAGCCTGGAAGGATATGAGAGAGAGAGAGAGCCTCGTGGATATTCGGAGGGAAAATGTTTCAAGGAGAGAAGTAGCTGTGAAGGCCCTGGGATGAAAGTATGCCTGGCATGCTGGGGAAATAGCAAGGAGGCCAGTGGAGAGGAGTGAGCATGAAAGAGAGTAGTAGGGGTTGAGATCACAGAAGTACTGGGGTGTCAGAATATGTAGAATTTCATGGGACATTGCAAAGCTTTCGGCTTTTATTGGGAGTGACACAGGAAACAAATGGAAGCTTTGTTTGTTTGTTTGTTTTAGATATAATTTTTATTTTAAAATAATTTTAAATATATTTAAAAATTGCCAAGATAATATAGAGATCCTGTATACCCTTCACCTAGCTTTCTCTAATGTTAATATCTTATATGACCATAGCGCATTTTTAAAAATTAAGAAATTGACACTGGTTAAAAAAACCCCTGCTAATTAAACTACAGATTTCATTTGGATTTATCTGTTTTACCCCTAATGTTCTTTTTCTGTTCCTAGATTCTGATCTAATTGAGGAAAGCATATTGCATTTAGAAATGGAGAGTTTTGAGTAAAGGACTTTCATGACCTGACTTTCATTGTGTGACATCACTCTGGTTGCTCTATCTGTACTTGGAATTCATTTGCTATTTACAGTATTCCTGCTTCATTTATTCTGAAGTGATAAATATCCTAATAAAATTATTATCTAGTGATACATACTGTTCCAGCACCTTATCCAGTGATAGATGCTTTTCATTTAACCTGACATTAGGTAGATGCAACCCATTGATTCCCAGCAGGTGTAAACCAAAATTAATTTTCGACTATAATAAAGAATAATAAGCATTTATTTGAGCAAAAAGAGTTACAGCCTAGGAGATATAGATTCAGGTAACAACCTAAATTGTGTTTCACCCAGATAAAGGGGAGATCGCCTTTTATAGCAAAAGTTCCCACTCAGATTCTCAGTTAGGTCTGTTTTATGTAAATGAAGTTTCCAAATTGTACAGTTTTGATTGGATGGGGCAGGTCTCAGTCCATTGGCAGAAAGAAAAAAATCAGAATTTCCTTGCAGCAGTTGACTCAGACAGCATAAATAATAGTGAGGCATAGTGAGGGAAGCTGAGAGCTCAGTCTGAGGTTCTTCCTGGTTTACAGAGTATGTTAGGGGCCCCTGTCAGCAAATGGCCACTAGATTCTTATTATTCGTAAAATTTGGGCCCTCAGTTAACCACAGGGAGTCCATCTCAGCAGATAAATTTCTTCTCAAAATTCACACCAAATTAATCTTTCTTCTTGGAGTCCACACAGGTATTAAGGTAAATCAGCCATGCATTTGAGAACACACACTTAAAGAAGTCATTATATATTCAACAGAAGGAACTAGGGCTCAGAAATTAGTTTATTATTCAAGAGCTCAATTAGATCAGTTACACAAATATGGCCAGATAGAAAAAATTTTATCTTTGGCTTTTGCTTATATGTTCATGTTATAGTGTACGATTAGGTCAGCTTATTTGGGGTCCAGTTAGGAAATACTTTACAGCGTTGTATACTAAGAAACTGCTTATACAAGTATTCCTATAATCAATAAAATACAAAATACACTACATCAGGAATTATCTAGAAGAGACTTTGTTTCTCAGACTTATGAGTGCGGAGACATAAGATCAGGATACCCTGGTTAGCAAAACATCTGAATCATGCAATATAAAGCACCGTGGGATCTAAACACATGTTTTATGTAATTACCTTTAAATCTAGGTACTGATGAATTAAATCTCATCGTCTCACAGCTACCTTGCTATCATTTCCATTACTGTTAATAGGCCATTCCATTTTTCTGGTAAATTTACTTAGAGATCACGTGGTTGTCCAAATAATAGCTCCCATTTTTCCTTAACATTTCATGCTGAGGTTTATTAGTCTTTTAATGAATTCCATCGTCTGTCAAGGAGACATTTAATGATAAGGTAAATAAAGAGCTACCTACTAAAATGGCACATATAGTGAGTATCCTATCAAATGTGTTTAATTCATATTATTTGCTTTTCACACTGGTGACATTTGTACACTTTTACAACCAATTTTAGATGATAGAGTCTTAATACCATTTAAAGAAAATTCACCCCAAAATAGAATTTTTTCCTTTTTATTAGGGTATTTACTTACATCTTTGCATGGTAACATATTTTTACTTTAGTATGGAAATCTCAGAAGTTTCTTCTCTTTTGAAAGCTAACCTATGGAGCACATTTCCTCTCACTTAAATGTTATTTTAATGATAGAATTACCATTTTGAGATTTATCTAAGATAAGTCTCCTAAAGAAACAAGAACTAGAATATGGATTTGTATAAGAAATATCAAAAATTATTTATCATTTCTTAATTTTACTAAAATTAGCAACGTAGTTCCTAAGAAGTTAGTGTCCCTGGATAAACTGAGAAATGATGGAAGGGAGATAATTGAAGCAAGCAATGTGTCATGTTTTATGCAAAATTTACAGCGAATTGCAATAAAATCTGATGTTACTCAAGGTTGACTCTGGAAGCCATGGTTCTTGTGACAATTGCCACATTAAAATTTGTGTGATGTCTTTTTGGGGGTGAATGTTAGAAGCTAATATTTCACTATGTGTAGCCAGAAAGGCTTTTCAACTTTTGATTTGTGTAAATCTGTTGACTTGAAAACTTCCTCTCTCATTGTTCTACATTCACTCTAGTGAAAGGATGCTGTAAATTTTGTTATCTGACCTGCTAGATGATCTTTATGCACTGGTATTGTGTATACTTCTTTTTCTGAGTAGTTATGTACTCTGATTAATTGTCTAATAGAATTTAAACTAATTGAAGCTTAGTTCTCTTATGAGCTTTAAAACTAACCTTTAAAATTATAGATATAAATGCAATCACAGTAACTTTCATAGCAGAAATGTGTATTGAAAATTGTGTGATTTGTATTGAGAGTACCATCATCCCTTGACAGATACTGGGCATATCTACTAGGAATTCTGAAAATAGCAAACAGTTTATTCTTTCCTCTCTGTTGTTGCAAATACCTCCTTAAGAATGTCACTTCAAGATAGCGTCATCCAATAGGATCATCTCCCATAGATACCATAAAAGAGATCAGTTTTTTAGTGGAAACGAATGCATGTATTTGCATGCCAACATTTATCTTACCTTATAAAATTGTATCCATCTATTATAATTGTGTATAACCACTTATGCAGTTGGTGTTATTTGCTATTAGGAGGAACTGATCTTCTGGTTATCTTTAAAGTAATTTATTGTGTAGTAATAATAATAGCTAATATTTATGTAACACTGTGTGCTAGGTAACATGCTGATTACTTGTATTTTCATGACAAGTTATTGACACTTTCTTATGTCATTCTTTCTGATCAGTGAGACATCTTGGAAATAGCCGAACTAAAGTATACAGTTGTAAAACTATGGAAAAATTATATATAACTCAGTGGGAATTCTACCTTATAACATTCCTACCCATGATATTGAACTCATTTAATTTTAAACAATGACACTAACCGGCCCATTAGTCATTAAGATCCTCAGACTTAAATACACAGATTCATAGACACACCATAAAATATGTATGCAAACTAGGGTCTCAATATCTCTGTGTGTTTTTTATGCTCTATAAAAGCATCTTCTGAAACACACCAATGTGTATCTATTATTTATGTGCATCTAGCTATATAACCAATGATTTGAAAATCAGTGGCAAATAATCAACTTCATATACAAATTAGAACTCTACTGAAGTCAGTATAATTCTGAGGGTTTTCCACCTCACTTGCCTTGCATCCCATCACTTTATTAAATTTTATGGGCTTATTTGCCCTAGAAGTCTAGGTTCAGTACTTGCAATAAACGTTTAGGATAATGCTCTTTTTTGTGAGTCTCACATATTCCATACTCTAATCACAAAGTTGAAGCACAGAGCAGTTGCTTCGTGATTGCAACCAGAGAATAATACTAACTAAAATGAAAAAATGTTTACACACAAGTAGGTTTAAAGCCAAATGGACAACAATTCTCTGGGTATGATGTTAAGTTCACATTTACATACATTTGCAATACAAATAAGTATATTTTTTTGTTTAAAATGAGTAATATAAAACTGAAAGTGAACAAGATAATCCAAATGTTGGGAAATTATAACTGCACAAATTATTTTTAAATTGTCATTGTGAAAAAAATCCAATATCAGCCCGCCTTCATCACCTTTCCATCTTCAAACCTGGACCAAGTCATCTATGTAGATGACTGCAGACAGACTCACTGATAAGACCAATATTATGAAAGAAGCTAATATGTGAGAGAATTCGTATAGTGTACCATCTTTAGTAAAAATTCAGATTCCTCAAGAGTTCTTGCTTCAGGACTGGTTTCAATAATCTCATTAAATCTTTCATTATTTTTGAACAATTGTTCATAATTATTTCTTTTAATTTTACATCTTTTCCCTATTTTTTTCCTTTTCAGAGATGGTGGTACAAACAAGTAAAGAAAGTAATGTTATAGTGAGGTCAAAGGTAAATAATAGTGAGAGGAGGGTAAAAAAATGCTTTCTTGACTTGAAAACCCTAATTATATCTAAATTATTCTAGTTATACTATATTCCTCTTAGCTTTTTTGGCAAAAAAAAATATATATATATCCACAAGATGCTAAAATATAAAGAATGTTGCTAACAGACAGAAAAGTATTGAATCCTATTCTCACATATTAGTGATCAGAAAATCCATTGAAATAAATTAGGTAGCAGGATGTCATATAAAATTTTCACTTAAAGGTTACTTTGACGTTGGGATCAATATGCTCTTCAATTCAATACTTGCCTCAGCTTTTATGTTACTACTTAAAAAGCAATAAAAATAGGAGATGCCTTACTCACTGTCAGACATTTAACAATGTACCTTAGCGCAGCCATCCCCAACCTTTTTGGCATCCTTTTTGCTCCTATGAGAATCTAAGGCCCAATGATCTGAGGTGGAGCTGAGGTGGTGATGCTGGTGCTGGGAGCAACTGCAAATACAAATGAAGCTTCACTCACACGCTGCTCACCTCCTGCTGTGAGTCCTGGGTCTAAACAGGCCATGAACCAGTACCAGTCTGCAGCCCAGGGATTTGGGACCCCTGCCTTAGTGGACATCCGGGATTTGAAAACTTGTATTTTAGTTTAATCCAAGTTCGGAATTTCTACTCACTTCTACTTGTAAACATTTCAAATGAAGCTTTCAGTTTTAAGGAATACTGTGGCATCTTTGAGACTGTAATTAGTGGCTTGCTTATATATAATTATATTATTGCAATGTCTTAGGAGTATGTAAAGGAATTGTGATAGTTCAATAGATAAGATTTTTTTTTTCTGGAACACCCCACTGTTCCATGTAATAGGGATGAAAGGTAAGCATTTAGTCTAACAAAAATACTGCTTTTCATTTACTATACATAGCACTTTCCCCATCAGTAAAATTCAATCATACAAATATTTGCTGAGCCTTTATCATGTATCAGAGCAGTTCTCGGCTCTATAACTACACTGTACTTTAAATATCTTATTTATAAAACTATTTTCATTTGAAAGTCCTATTTAATAGTAATTTGTCTTCAGCTATTAGTCTCAAAACATGCTTTTTAATCACTATAGATGTTCGTCACTTATAAATATTACATCATCTATTGGATTTAGAAATGACTTTCCACTTTCAAAAGTCAGAAAGAACTCTAGTATTTGAAAGAAAATGCCTGTTTTGTTTCTCATGTTTCATGCGATGAGCACAATATGAGTTAGAATGTTTGCAATAATTACATGGAAATTCTCGTTAAACTTCTTCAACTTCTTTTGTGTTAAGGGCAGTTTAGTGATTCCTTAGTGAGTCTCCATAAAGGAAATAAAAGGTGGTACCAAGAAAGCCCATTTACAAATGAAAAAGTGGTGGTTACTTACCTTAGACTCAGTACAAATCAAGACAGGACTGAGGCATCTGAGTCAGAGCCTATTGTCAAAGCTCTAAAAAGGTAATGATTTCTTTTCCAGCATGTTTCTCAGATTATTGATTGATCAAGGTCATGTAATAATTTTTACAATTTCCCTTTATTTTTGTGCCAGTAGCAATTGCTATTTGTCACCAGTCTTGGTTAGAAAGGGGGACATATAGATGTTTTAAGTGAACTGCAAGAATGCTGATGATATCATTGTATATGTGTGCACATGTATGTGTGCATTAACTAATCAACAGTCTAACAAGAAACTGAAGAATTTATAATAAATTATATTAAACAGCTACAAAATTAAATTTAGAGAGCTGCTTGATTTTTTTATCCAAGACCTTTTAGAATTATTTTAAAAAGCTGTTACTAAGATTTGATGCTTTCTGTCTTTCTCTTCCAATCACCCAAGGTAAAATGATATGAGATTTTATTATTAATATTAAATACTATCTTTAGGGACAACTCTTTAAACCAATAGCTTTTGTATCTACACTCCTCTGGAAATTTCTTTCATTTTTTTCAGTGTATTCAAATTCCTGGCTAGATATCTACTAAGACCAGAATAAGAACTGGGGACTACAACAGAAATTTTAAGTCAAAAACTAACACTAATGTGTGGGATTGCACATTTGGGGAAGCAGCTTTTAATATTAAGGCATTTCATGAACTCAGTTGTCTTCCTTGTTTGCTGATATTCGTTCTGTCACAATTCAGCTACCCAGTTTTGGGAACTTGGTTTAGAAATATGTGGTATCTATGCTGAAGAAAGGGCATTGGATGCTTTCAAGGGTCTCCTGTGAAGAGGAGCTTGGGTTGCCATGATCTTTGGGGCCTCACTTTCTGGACTCACAGATATTATCTCCTGTTGATCTCCCTAATCTAATATATACTCGTATTTTAAAAGAGATCTCTTGAATTATATTGTCCAATGACTTGCGAACCCCAAGTTAGGCCTAAGCACAGACCTCTCTGGCCTCTTCAGCACATGTATTTCAAACTTTGGTTCTACAGACTCTCACAGTCTCCCTTCTGTCCTAGAGCAATAAGTTGACTCTAGTCAACTCTTATAAATATTGCTTGATGACCTGCAAGTTAATGTAGCTACTGGAATCTACTCAAGAGTATCTCTCAACCATCTTTCCTGATCTTGTGGGACCAACTTCAATAGGCTGATGCTCTGTAGTCCATAAAATGTATAGAAACAGAACTCCTGGGAACCTCAGAGGACTGATTGCTGATGTTACCACTGACGGCCATGGGAGCTCTTTCAGATTCTCAGACTCCAGCGTAGATCCCCTACAAATGAGAGACTCCCCAAAATATATTAATTCTCCATTTTCAAAGCCTTCTAAAACTACACTTTTAGTTCACTACAACCCCTAGCCATAAATGCCATTTATCCTCTGCTATTGGTTCTATTATCTGATCTGCAGCTTGGAGGCCTAGCTGTTGTAAATTCACAAAGGAAAACTCAAAAAGTTATGCAGGAGCATTGATTGCTTTTTTCCTCCACCTAGAAGAATTAGAGAGTTTTTCCTGAAAGTCGACTATATGACGTAACGGAGGTAGAAGATAAGAAAGAATCTAGCCAAACAAGAATATGACATTTCATTTATGTACATAACACTTTCATTCACCTCATGTGTAAAATTCATTCAGTTCAACAAATATTTTTTGAACCCTTACTATGTGGCAGATACAGTTCTAAATACTAGACATTATCGGTGAACAAAACAGACAAACTACCATCATTAAGCTTATAGTTCCTTCACAAGATTGTTGTAGTAATTGAGACATGCAGTTAGTATATTTGGCATAGTGCTTGGCATATGCAAACTATATAAAACACAGATTATTTTTAATAGAAAATAGGACGAATGGCAATGTTTCAGGTAGAATCTAATTTAATCATTTGTCACTACTATGATGAATATTGTAAAAATGAAGGATTTCAATTGATACTTTCTAAGTCAAAACATGACAAAATATATCCTTTGAGTCAGTTGTAAAATGACATTAATCTAACAGTTGCTATTTTGATTTTCACACCAATATTCTAGTATGAGTATTAACTTAATCCTGGCATAATTTACAAAATTTAAATATTAGTTCTGTTACAGCTGCCTTTTTCCAATTTCGAATAATGCTGAGATCTCATCCTAAGGGTATGTGCTTTCTCCTGAGAGAAGACACACATATGATAGAAAATATTCTGTGAATTATTTTAAGATGCTTTAAAAAAGAAAATTTTAGCAATATAATTTTCCATTATTAAAAAATGCTTCAGTATTTTAAATAATGCTTGCTTTATTTGTTTGTTTGTTTGTTTGTTTGCTGCAAATGAAACTCAGTTGAAAGTCAGGTATTCAGTTGCCTTTAATCTTTAGAAATTGAAGATATCTGACAATTTGTAGGATTGTAAAGCATTCTCTTTTTAAAACTTTAACACTTTTAATAATAACCATTTTATTTTGTATTAAAATCCTCAATAATGTAACAAAACATTATTCTTTATTATGTAAGTAAGCACTTAACAGAAGTACAAAGACCAGAAGTGAATCATAGTTGGAAGAGTCATGAGATTTTAGTAGCATTACCAAACCAAAGCAAACCAACCCAAAACAAACAAAAAGAAGCCTAATGGAACTCAAACAACTTTTTTTCTAATGATTGGAATATTACAACTGTAATGCAGTCAGAAGATAGGCAATAAACACATAGCAAGAGACAATCCATATTAAAATTTAAAATGCATTATAATATTAAGCAACAAGGAAAGAAGTTCTTCATCAAATGCATTGTGACTTTATGAAATTAGCACTGGTACTAGTTGGCAGTAGTGGAAATTTCCTTAAAATGTTGTCTTTTGAGTGGATATTCCTCTCCATCAGGATGCAGACTAATACAGAAAACTGATCATAAGAATCGAGACCTATTTGTGTGTGTTGTTTCTTTTGAGTTCCAAATAATACTTTTCTCAAAGGTGTCTTCATCTTTATCTACCAGAGTTTAAATTTGTTTTAGAATATCTCAATTCATTACAAACAATCCATGATGACTCTGAGATTTGTGTCAAGGGCAATGTCTTGGATTTCAGTGCCCAGGTTTCTAGGCTTCGCCAATGGTAGATGTTTTCATTTACTTGTCAGAATCATTGCAAATCTATAAACTTTACCAGACAATCAGTGAACCCTATGATGATTCAAAGTGAATAAATGTGACACATATTTAAGACAAAACAGTTGCATCCTTTCTATTTATATCTAAATCCATTTAGCAAAGATTGTTTAGTGGTAAGTTGTGATGTCTCATTCACCTCATTCTACAGATGGAAAAAAAGGAGGAAGGAATTGTCTGTTTGCCTTTTTACTGTCTTTGGGTTGACATAATGGTTGGGTTGACATGATTTGTCTCACAGAATCACTTTAGCAATTTAACATGGAGTGCAATTTCTTAGACTCCTGCGAACAAGTATAAGCTGTGGTTAACTTTCTTCAAGGTAATTTGGGTGATCTAGCAAACTTCTTCAGGGAAGCTTAAAAAAATATCATTTTGGAAAGAGATGCTATTCTATCCAAGACTCTGAGGTGTTTCCTCTTTGCCATCATAGCAGGGGTTGTAAAACCCTGAGGGCATTAGGGGTAATTTAGCAGGTCTTCCTAGTCACACTATCATGTCACACTACTTCAATTCCCTCTAACTTTGGCCTCTGTACCAAGAACAAACAGAGGGAAATGGGGCAGGAATAGAAGCAGAAAGGTAGTTAGGAATGCACTGGAATAGTCCAGTTGAGAGACATAACTGTCTTGAACTAGGAAGGAAGTAGTGGAGATGGAGAGAAGTGGCTGGGTTTAGAATATGTTTTGGAGGTAGAATCACTTAGATTTAAAGATGGACTATATATAAGAGATGAAGAAAAGAGAACACTCAACCTCCATTTTCCCCAACTCTCCATAAGCACTCTATTTTTCTTGTACTAGTTCTTTTGTATTGAAGTAAAACTTACATTCGTTAAAGTAAGCAAATATTAAATGCCCAGTTTGTTGAAATTTTGTATGTGTACCTGCTTGTATAACCAACCACTAAATCGAGACATAGATACTTTTCCACACCCCAAAAGACTCCCTTGAGCCCCCTCCTACTCAATATCCTCAACTCTTACCCACTCTTGATACTCTTCCCCAAACCTTTTACCATGATTCATTTTGCATACCATAACCAGATTAATCTTCTTAAGCATTCTACTGTTTGGTAGCTAATGGTGGCCCACTGTAACAAGATATCTAAACTTATTAACTTATAGTTTCAAAGCTTCCCAACTCATCTCAATCCCTTTCTCTCACTTCTTCCCTTGTACTATTACTCATTATTCTTTTTCAGGTAACTCTTGCTCATTTGCATTTTCTATAACTTTATATATATCGGTATATATCAGTCTCTTAATCTAAAATACTTTCTCTTCTTGGTTTTACCCATTCTTTAGTTGGCCTCAGTTAGTCTTCCATGAAAACACCGGGATAATCCTCTATTTGTCTGAGGTATATGGCATCTATGTTACTTTAATGTCTACATAGCAGGCTCTGTGTATTCTGCTTTCTTAGAAAGTGTGGCATCTCTATTGCTTTAATGTCTACACTAAAGTCTCATATTTTGAGGATATGTAGCATCCATATTACTTTAATATCTACACTGCTGCCTCCTCTATTTTATTGATTTATGTATCCATCACCTCTAGCATAATACCTGGCATGTGTTTACTGTTGGATACATATTTGTTGAATATATGATGAAAAAATTAATTAATATGCATTGTTAGTTATCTTTGACAATTTTTAACTGTATATTCTTTACAGCAAAGACCAGGTCTTATATTTCATTCATAACATTCATAATATTCATAACATTCATAACATCTAGCAAGGTGACTTAGAGAAAACAATAGACAAAAAAATGTTAGCAACTCCTATCTTTTCTAAATGCATCTCTTTGCCTATTCTAATTGACTTCATATGGATTTGGGTGACTTTGAGAGGTATGGAGGAATGACAACAAATACATCATCTGTGTTCAAATTTGGTGACTCAGTTGTGAGGTATGTGATTCAGATATCTGGTAGAATCTTCTGGCAAACACAAACCTAAAGATGCATGTAAGGACTAAAAGGAAGGGAAAATAGTGCCTTGATGGACCTAGAGGGTATTGCACCGAAAGAAATGGGTTGGATAGAGAAAGACAAATATAGCATGATTTCACTTACATGTGGAATCTAAAGAACAAAATCAACAACAACAAAAGTGAGAATAAACTCATAGATACAGAGAAGATTTAGTGGGATACTACATGGAAGGGGGATTGAGGGGACCAAAAAAAGGCAAAGGGATTAAGAGGTACAAATGGATAGTTGTAGAATAGACATGGAGATGTAGAGTGTAGCATAGAGAAGATGGTTAATAATGTAATAATTAGGTAAGGAGGAAGAGGGGTCCTAGATTTAGTGGGGTGATAGCTTTGCGAGTTATGTGGATCTCTGATCACAATGCTATACAACTAAAACTGGTATATTACTGTATGCCAACTATAATTGGAAAAAAAACCTCATTAAATTGTACAATGTAAATACAAGCAACTAATTGTCTATTATATTTCAATAAAGATGAAAAAAAAGATGTGTGTAAGAAATACTTTTTGTAACTCTGAAAATGTACCAAGCCTGCTCTGTTAAGTACATTTTATACCTAGGAGCAAGATTGGACCATTTTTAAACACTTCTAATAAATGGGTATCTAATAGACACATAGATTGTTTCTATGTAGTAAGGAACATGAGATTAAGAATAATCAATTCAGAGCTCTCAGAAATTTAATGGGGGAACTGAATTGACTACAAGGCAATTTGATTTTTTTTCTTCTTTGAATCAGTAGTAGGCAGCCACAGTTTAGTGTAAAAAGGCATCAGAATATGAAACAGAGGACTTGGACTCAAGTTCTAATTCTTTCATTAACTAGATGTGTGATTTTGGAGAAGTTGCTTAAATTCTCTGAAATGTAATTTTATCTCCATAGTGAATATGACCAGAAAGTCTGTGAGGAAAGGATAAGATAGTTCATGGAAAGATCTTTGAAGGTATACATTCCATATATTAATAATAAGATGGTAAAAACATGATTTAAGAGAAAGAAAATGTACATATAGGTCCAGTAAATCACAGCCATGTTTCATTACTGTTTTCTGTTGCTTATTGGGCAGGTGCCCCTCCAAGAAATTATCCATTTCTGGCTGACTCCTTTTACACTGACAGTTGTTGCAATGGTTCTTGTCTCAGACCCACAGAGCTATTCTGAATTGTCACTTGAATTCATCTAGGCACCCCTCCATTAGTGTTGGGTAATAGTGGTCATGAAAATTACAAATTGTGCACTTTAGTGCGGCAGTTGGTAAGCAAATAACACCCTCAACTTTATGTCAGTAGTACTTGGAAATTGCCAGATTTAAAAACTTAAATTTTAATTAATGAAAAAAATCTAAATAATTCTCTGCACTGTCTTAGCAGTAAGCTACCAGTGAACGGTTGAGAAAGCCACTTACCTCTGAGCTATTTGGAATAAAAGTAGTTATAGTCTTGGAATCTCAGCTGCTGCCTATCATAAAAGAGCAATTAGAATTCCTTCCTTAGAGAACACAAAATTTCATTAAGTAAACATTCCTTTTAAGTATGTGTAGAAAATAGTTTAGTAAAAAACTATGCCAGAGGAGTAAAACATGTTATTCCATGTATTAATTATATATATATGAACTAGTGTGTAAGATAATTCTAAGTTTAGAAGATCAAGGTTAATTTTATTACCAAGCACCCTTGTCCCTATTCATGCAATAGTAGTGGATACACAATCTATCGAAGTAAAAAAAAAGTTTAAAGCAATTTAAGATTACTTTAACAAGGTCAGAAATTAAATTTTCAGGTATTCTTTCCAGAGTGAGTACAATGTCATGACTTTAATAACAACTAAAAATAAATTTATACTTCCGAGCAATTTTTTTTGAAGGAACACAGAACCTTGGGAGAAATTACTAACCTCTCTGGAAATTAATGAATTCTTACAATAACCCCAAAGGTTAAGGGCAGTTTTCTAATTCTGCTTTGCAAATGGGAAACCAAAGAATTTGGCAAATGGTTTCCATTTTCAGAAATGAACTGACTAGAAGTCTTATAATGATCTCAATTTTCCAATTTGTCCATTATTTGTCTTTGTCTTTTTTTTCTCTAATGTAGAGTGGGCAGATAATAAATAAATATTCGTTTTTCATTTTGGAGTCTTATATCAATCACTGGAATCCCTGGGCTTACTCTCTGCACTATTTAGAGCTAAATGAAAAGCTTAGTTTCTAGTGTGTAATATTGCACTTTTACTTTCAATTATTTGATGCCCAGCCTATAGGTTAATATATTCTCACATGTGATCAAATGACATATTAACATCAGTTGGGGCCATACGACTATTTGCCCAGTGGAATATAAGCAGAAGTGACATATGCTATGCCCAAAAAGAAGCCATATGGCACACTAAGAGCCGTAGTGTGCTTCAGCCATTTCTCTACCCCTCTGTAATGACAATGGTATACCCAAATTGGAAGAATTAGGAAAGATCACCAGGAGTAATGATGTGTTATTAGAGGCCAAGGGTAAGATCATTCACTCTCTCATATTCTCAATTACTATGCACGGATGCTAAAGTTGGTCAGTAAAGAAGGCTGATAGGAAAAAAAAAACTGATTCATTTGAAATATGGTGTTGGGTGAGAGCTCTGCAGATACCCTGGGCTGCTGAAAAGATGAAAAAGTGGGTCCTAGAGCAAATTAAGCCCAAACCCTTGCTGGAGGCAAAAATGACAAAACTGAACCAATCCTGCTTCGGACACATCATGAGAAGACAGTGTTCTTTGGGAAACACAATAATGCTGGGGAAAATAGAAGGCAGCAGGAAAGGAGGAAGACCAAACATGAGATGGATTGATTCCATAAAAGAAGTCATAGACATTAGTCTACAGTGGCTGAGCAGGGCTAGTGAGGACAGGACATTGTAGACATCACTCATTCATAGAGTCACCAGGAGTTGGAGTCAGCTCAGTGGCATGTAACACACACCCAGAATGATAAGATAGGTAGAGTAGAGCTACAGCTGACCCACGGATATAACATAAGAAATAAATCTTTATTATAATAAATTATTGAGATTTTGCAGTTGCATAAGACCTAGCAAAAGTTGCTAATACACAGTTCTCACCACACTGTGCTGATTTAAAATAAATGACTGTTTTAGTTCTAATGTACAGAAGCAGATATTCAGTTTGAAATTTACGAAAAAGCTTAATATTTATTTTTGGTTTATTGTTATTGGATTTTCATCTTAATTATTATTGTATTATCCAGGACTTGAATAAGAGAATATACCTGCCCCTTATAAAAGAAACAAAGGTTAAGCTGCAGTTTAGCACTCAACTGTAAAAAAGCAGATAAAGTTCAGTAAACCCTTGGCACTTATAGATTTAAAATTGATCACTTACAAGTGATTGTTAAATCTGTGACATATAGTGATTCGTAATTTTGCTGAGGCATCGATTTGAAAGGTGTTCTTGGTGAATTTGTGACGGGAGTCTGCCACTACGCATGTCACTGAGCTTGTGGGCCTAGCGAAATTAGCCTCAAAGCATAGTCCCTGGACCATCAGCCTCAGAATCATTTGGGAGCTTGTCAGCAATGCAAATTCTCAGGCTTCACCCTAAACAGACTGAATCAGAAACTCTTGGGTTGAGGCCTAACAATCTCTTTTAAGCAGCTTTCCAGGTGATTCTGGTGCTGGCTAAAATTTGAGAACCGCTGGCTTTGTTGTTTTCCATGAAGGCCTTTGCTACTCTCTCTACCACATAGTGGTGCAGGGCCTAGGAACTAGCATTTTAAAAAGCTTCCTCATTATTTCTGATACAGGTGGCATATTTTCACTGGCTTACATTTTAAGAAATGATGTAATAGAGTTATTCGGAAGTTAACTTTTGCAGTATAAAAGTGGAAATTCAGAAAGAGGAAATGTCAGGGGTCTCATGCACATGCAATTTAAGGTAACAAATCGATGTTTAGAAACTCATTATCATAATGAATATTGGCTTTTATAAAACAGCAAAAACACAAATATGGTCCCACAGTGTCTCCTAACATTCACAACAAGGAGCTGGCCACTATAAAAGAACAAAAAACATAACACTCTAATCCCTGCTTTTCTCAACCTCATATTATACCTGCCTGCTCATCCTGTGGTGCTGGCAGCCTGAGGAGAAGGGACTAGGAAGATAAGAGAGTAAGAATGAGAAGTTTGGAAAGTAGCTTCCCATATCAGAGGCCTTAAATTAAAACATTAAGACAGAAATCAAGGTCAAGTTGGGAAAGGTAGATGGGGTTGGGGTGTGGGTTAGGATGAAGAGGGATCCTAATTGGAGTCCAAAAAAGAGAGAAAAAAAAAGACAGCGAGAAAGAAAAGGAAAGGGAAAAAAAAAAGAAGAAGAAAAAAAGGGAGGGAAGGGAGAGGAAGGAAGGAAGGAAAGAAGATGAGTCGTCAATTATCACTTTTAAGGGCTAAGGCTAACTTTCTATCTTTTGTGCCAGTATTATTATGGTCATATTAAATTAGCACCTGAGGACCACAATCTGCTGCTGGTCTTAATGCAGCAGAATTATTTCCTGTAGTTAGAACATAAATGCCAGGTACCTTGTCAGTCTTGTTACCATACTACTACAAATCTTTGATCAATCAGTAAGGTGCAGAGGCAGCTTTACTATGAAACTAAGTTTCAAGGTTTCTCCCTTGCATGGATCACTTACAATATGCAATTTATTTTTGTAATTTTGTATTATTTTCTTAAAGAGGACTCTGCAAATTGTATTAGCTTCAGTTCTCCTCAAATACGGATCCACCTCTGGTTAGGAGGCAATAAATTGATATGAAATATGCTTGGACAAAGACGCTATTGGGAGCATGAAAAGGGAATAGATTAAATCAATATGTTTAGAAGAAAATCAATTATACCTGGTGATCGATTAGATTGTAGAAGGAGGGGGAAAAGAAAATAAAAAGTGAACAATCCCATTTCTTTCTTTGATGGTATTATTAAGTTCAAAGATAAGTCATTTGTAACAGATAAGATATCTAGATATTATATAAAAAGGCATCTCAAAGACATATTTCTTATCAAAATGAAGAAATGGCTAAATTCTACTATAATTAGGTAGATTATAAACTAGTTAAGTGGCTGTACCAAATGACATTGATTAAAAGGTGAACATAAATCTGGAAGTTTCTAGGGTGTGTCAAATACCTCAGTCTTTATGTCTCTTCTTTACAATATGCTGTCAATGATTTGAACCAAGTTATAAACATATACGTGTTCAATGCATTTACATATGTAATGTGATTTTGAGAGGACCAAAAGATATACTAAAAACTGAAAAGGAGGCAGAATTAGATTCTAAATCATTTTAATTGGGGTACATGACTTATCGGCAGCATTGTTAAAACTGACTTTGAGGTTACAGTTGCCCCTGAATTCACTTTGTGACTAGAGTGTAATGTCCATCCACGAAGGCTAATGTCATTCTAGGCCACATTAATAGAAATGGTTTCTAGACTCTAGAATGAAGGAACAGTGGTAGCTTCATTTGGCTTCACAATGTTACATTGCTGTTCCCAAAGAGTGGGCTGTTGATATGTTCCATCTGCTAAGACTAGTTCAGTTTAATCTCCTAAGGTTTACACTAGGAAGAATATCAATAGGTTTGATTGTATTATAATAACTTTTTAATAGAAATATAAAAGATAAAAATGTGGTAGTGATTTGCTTATTGTACAAGTTCAGTCATAGGCTAGATGACAACCACTTAGTAGGCATTTTAAAGGAAATAAGCATTAGGTGGAGGATTATTTCATGTGTTTCAAGGTTCTTTTTAAACGCAGAGTTTTCGAGATTCTATTACTCTCTGACTCCTTGATAATTTTCATTTAAATTTTAGGTTTGGGCCCATCTCCCGAGTTGTTCTTTTAACTAGTAATTAAACTGGCAGCAATTCATAACATGTTCCTTTCCATGCTTTCATAGTTTCATGTCATGGGTCCGAAAGATAAATCATCTACTGTTTGTTTTTCTATTTAAGTAAAATTCGGTTTACTTATTTATCCATAGTAAAGCTTAATAAAGTGTAGCTTCTGGCAGAATTAAAAGGTTAAATAAGTCATCTTCACAAAATAAAAAGACAATGTATAGATACCAGTGATAAAAGACCCATTCAGCTTATAAACTATAACCTGATCTTTCCAGATTTTCAGTTCAAGTTTTCCTGAAAAAGACTCTAGTCATACTCACCAAAGTTCTCAGTCAAGTAACTATTCAAGTAGCATTAATAAATCATAAGATCAACTATCTTTTGTCCAAAGAGTTATACTAAGAAAATATTCCTTTAAGGATTATTTTTCTATTGACGCATAAGCCAAATTTTTACAGTAAAAATATTTGAGGTATTGAATTGCTTGGACTACTGGCACTTTATTAATTCTCTTAAGTCAGTGAATAAAAAGGACATTTAATAACAAAAGAGACAGTAAAATTAACTTTAATGAGCAGTTAGTAATACCCAAGCGTTTTTTTTAAAAAAAACAAATAACGGATAATCACATTTAGATTTAATTTTATTGTTCCTATGAAAGAGATTAATTAATTATTCAGTATAACATCATAATTGAAAGGGGAAAAACTCCTCTTGATTAGTTAAAGTAATTTAAATATCATGACAAGTCATGGGAAAAAGTAAAACAAAAAGTCAAGATGAAGAATGAGTAACCATGTTCAGAAAATTAACACAATCAAATGGTAAACCCAATAGAATACAAACAGTATAAAGAGGGATGAGAGGTAAAAGACAAAGGTGTTATCATGGCATTTAGAATATATTTATCTTTTGTCCCCCAACATCTTTGTAAATTAGAATTTGCTCTATAACTTCACTGAAGTCTTTACAGGAAACCTGGAAATGTATGAGCGCAGTTGGCATCTAGATTCCACCTGGCAGTTTATTCTTTGCAACCAAAACTGTCATTACACTATCTGGGAACACTTGCAACCCAAACGCTGCTTTCAAAGGAACCAATATATTCATTAAAGAGCAATAAGGTGATACTTAAATGACTCACCCTTAAAATTATTCATCATACTTGTCACAAGCCATTACTGAACCATGGTCCACCATATTCTGTTACAATCAATGTGTGACAAACTCCAAAGAAATCATTAAGATTTACTTTTATAAAAAAAAATTATAGGAATATATGTGGAATTGTCAGGCCTGGTGAAGTACCTAAAACAAGAACAAATTGTATACTAAGATAGGTTTTAAAAATTTATCTTAAGGGTGCCTTTTATTGTATATCATCATCATCATCCTATTATATTGAATTACTGCCATGGAACCTAATGTTGATCTCACATTTCACCCACAGTGCTACAGATCTAAAGGGTCTCAGTAATAGAAAGAAAGTCTTATTAAGTTGTCTCATAGACCCCTATTCAGATATAGGGCTTATGTTCACTATAATGTCATCAGGAGGGCTCAAGAAAATCAACTAGAAAAGTAAGAGCTGTAAGATTTAATGAGTCATTCCAAGAGGAACCAAAAGTTAACTGAAGCACAAACTATTGTCTCTGTTCAAATGACACCTTCTTCGAGAAGTCTTTTCTGATCACCCATCTAAAATAGCCCTTTCATAGTCACTATATAGTCGCTTGTTATAGTTTTCTTCATAGAATTCATTATTACCTGTTACTGTGTAGCATGTTGATTTATTTGTTTATTTTTTTCTCCCCTTCAGGAATATAAGCTCCATGAAGACTGAGATGTTTAATTTGTTCATAGTCCTGCAAGCTGAAACAATGCCTAAAACATGAGTGATTTTCAGTTAACATTTGTTAAATGAATGAAACCCAGGGGAGCTAGAATATCTGCCAGCAGATGAAAAGCAAAGCCCTTCAGTGGAATCTTTCTGTCTTGTTGGCATTTGGGATACTGAACATCATTTACTCAGACATTGCTAAAAATATGTGAAAAATAATATAACTTTAACTGAACCTAGTTTTCTCAATGTGATAGAAGAAGCCACAGAGTCCAAAAAAAAAAAACCTATAAAGCTTTCTTATAAAAAACAATTATACTCCAAATGTACATAAATAGAGTTGAGACTTTTTGCAGTTTTTCTCTTCTAATGAACAGATTATAAGAGCATGATCACCAATGTTAATGAATTGGATACATGCAACCAGAGATATATAAGTAGAATATTCCAAGCAATTAGAATGCAGTTACAGTCCACTGCAATCAAGAGTGAATTAAAAAACAATTTTAGAAATATTCTGAGGATAATTTGCACCAGAGAAGTCAAACTGAATGTAGAAAGAAAACATTTAAAATACATGAGATACTTTTAATATATTTATAAAAGTTTTAGCATTTATGAATGTATTGTTTATTTTGGCAAAGAAAAGGATTTGAGTACTGTAGCAGTAAAATTAGTAAGCCACAGGTAGCTGTTTGTTCCTTTACTTAGAGTTTTCAGTGAGTTTACACAGTGCTTGGGGGACTAGCACGCTTCAGAAATTTGTCTCATGGGATCTAGAACTGCTGGGAGGACCCACTGAGGAGAATTGTCGCTTCTCACATTCTGTATGGGAAGGGGAAAAAAAGACATTTCCTGAAAGTAGGAATTGTACTGAAAGATTATCTGGTAGCAACCGAGGCATAACCAGAGAGATCCTTTCCCCGAAGCAGTAATGTTTGTAGTAACCTCTAATTTGAATTAAGAAATTGAAGTATTTGTACTTTCATTCTGTGAAGCTAATGGTACTGCTTTGTTTTACTTTCCTATAGTCAGGCAGTCTATAAAGTACTAGTAGTGGGAGAAAACTTGGTAATAATCCTATCCTCTTAATTTTTATTTGTAAAGACAAATCACAAGTATGTCATTAAAAAAAACTATGATGGACTATCTTTGAAGAATAGATGATGACAATTCCTTGAGATAAAGAATGTTTTCTGGTAAGCAGTCCAATATCTTTGATGGCACTATTGAAGGACTCTGACACAATGATCCATTTTGAGATTTGATGAACATAGCAAGTTAGTGTAGGAAATGTAAATTTCAATTCCCTCAGCATTACTCTGTTTGGTTCTATCTACTTATGCTTTTTAGCCTGTTGCTTTTAAGACACTGGTATCTTCATCTTTTCTTAGTTCCGTTTAATTTATTCAGCAGCATGGCCTTTTGTTATGTGCTCATTTCCCCTTTTATATCCTATTTGCTATCTTAGTCAATGTCAACAAAACAGCCTTGTTTATGAAAAGAGGTAACCCAAATCATCATTCGACATGCATTAGGCAGTTTCTGAGTTCAGATGCCCAACACTTGATTCTAACATTCTTTTCTTTAATAACATTCCTTATTTTACATTAAAATAAGCTCTAGGTTTAATGTCAAATGGGAAATAGAAAACCGTACTATGGTATAGCAATATTATGACAAGGCATTATTATAAAAAGACATTATTCTTAGAGTTTTAACTAGAAAGCACTAATGCTTGCCCAATTTCATACCCAAAGCCTGCATATTTAAACACTTTGCATATTTAAAAACATAGTAAGGAAATTCTTCTTTGATTTTTCTCCTTGTCTAATTTTTCAGCACATTCTAACTGATTTTAGCATATTTTGTTTTCATTTTAGGAGTTATTTTAGTATAGTCTTTTTTTTTTTTACTTCATACTTCATTCTTTTCCTCCCTTTTCATTTTCCTGATTGAAACTCGATATATGCAAAGCAGGAAATGAATAAGAATAGCCTTCTAGGTTATTTCCTAAAGATAAAATTCAGTTTCAAATCCAAGGAAAATAAAACTGAATTTCAATACCCGACTAAGGATTTTGAACAACAGGGCAATCTGAGTTTATTTTTTATCAAGCCATTTTACAATGCCTAATTATTTTTCAAAATTTGATATCTGGCTACTCACTAATGCTCTGTGTTATTCAGATCACTGAGAGACTTTTTCATTTTATCAACTGAATGTTAATAAATATTTTGAGCACTGCAATTTTTCCACAACACTAACACTTTAGATTATGAGAACAGCACTGTTTGTTGTGCCCTGGGTTTCAAAATTTATGTTTTCTGTTTTTAATCAGGCTACACACATCTTCACGATGTCATGCTATTAAGACAGGTCTCCTGCCACGGCTGGCTTTCTTCCCTTCCTCCCTATCTGCGACTCCTTACTCCTCACCCTCCTCATTCCTCAGCAAACTCCTCCACATACTCACAAAGCAGAAATTAGATATGTAGTCCTTTGATATTGGTTAAAGACAATAACTTCTTGTTGCTATTGACTACCACAATATTTAATCTGCTCACACAGTGACACCCAGGCTTCTTAACATCTTGCAAACTCAGTGGGGTGAGAAAGAGAGGAGACAGAGGCAAGGAATATTAAGCACTCTTCACAGCTACTCCATGAAAGAGAAAAATACTTAAGAAAAAATATTTCCTCTCCACGTGGGGTAGAAAGTAATTTAGTGAGAGAAGTGGTAGGGAGGGCTATAGGGCAACAGAGTAAACACAAAATGAAAGGCTCAGAAAGATGGGGAACGGCAGAACAGAAAGGAGTCGATGCTGGGAGGCTAATCCATCTAATGTGGTTCAAGAACATTATCTATAATCCTTTTCTGAACTCTACCTCCTGGTCAAGGAACATTATATATCAACTTAAGATAATTATTTTAAAACAAAGTTTTCTTTCCTGGGCTTGGGAATTATTGTCAATGCGATTTCAAGGTCAAAATACTAAAATTATTGAAAAATGTAAACACCTACTTTAGTTTTGTTTTATCCTAAAAAAGCATTGGGCTAAGACAAATAGAAATGTCTGAACGTTATTGAAGCAAGAGATCGTGCTTCGGTATGTCTTAGACATTGAAACTGGTGCTTGTGAAATTATCTAGAGATCGGATTGCCATTAGGAAAAATAAAAAGTCCAACTGTTGCACAACAATATAAGGACTGAGGTGTGCTCTGTGTACTTAATAGAGAAGGCACAAATCAAATCACTCTATCAGATCTTGGAAAGCAGGAACTATGTTTTATTTTTCTCTCTTCCTAGGGCCTGGGAAAACATGAGTTCTGATTCATTCACTTATTCATTAATTCATTCAACAAATCTTGCCCAAATTATTGCTGCCCAGTAATGATTGTTGAGTAAATGACAGGATTTTTTTATCATCTAAAAAATTCTAATAAATTTGGTAAAAAGGGCTTAGTAAAGTACATTGTTAAACCCTACGCTTAAGTAGGTTTGGAGTGGGGCCAAGAAATTGCAGTTCTAACAAGCTCCCGGTGTACTGATGCTACTGATCTGGGGATCATTCTGTGGCAACGCTAGTCTAGGTCATCAATGATTGTTATGTAGATTGTGTTTCAATTGATTGAGGCATTTAGTTGCTCTATCTGTGAATATCAGTTATTTTGACCTAGGTGAATTTAAAAAATGTGGTAGTTTCTCCCAAATGAGAAATGTCCAGTGTTCTCCGAAAAAATTGGGGAGTAATCAGCCAAGTAGCACAATTCTTGTTAGTCTGTTTGGTTACCTGTTGTAGTAACAATGCACTGCAAGGCCCGCCCCAAATTCAGCAGGTGCACCTGAACCTAGATCAGGTGATGGATATAGGTGGAAAGGTCAAAGCCTTCAGAGCAGGAATCTCTCAGGGAAATGAGAGTTGTGTGAAGTTAAATAAGCACTATTGGATGAGACCTGGGGGCTACTCCTCCCTAGAGATGTGTATTTCTTATTGGGGAGAGGTTGCTGAGATGCCCTCTCTCCTCTTCCTATACTCCATCAGCTGACATTGTCTTATCGGAGCGCCTACCTGATGGATAACGTAGCTTTTTGAGTTGTCTTTTCCCTGACCTCCCTATAATGTCATTAATGAGTACATCTTTCTTCTTCTTTTTCTTCTTTTTAATAGACTTTATTTTTGAGAGCAGTTTTCCCCAGAAAAATTGAATGGAAAGTACAGAGAATTCCTACATAACCCCTGCTTCCCCCGACAACTTCCCCTGTTATCAACATCCCTTACCAGAGGTACACTTGTTACAATAGGTGAATCTACATTGACATATCATTATCACCCAAAGTCCATACTTTATATTAGGGTTCACTCTTGGTCTTATACATCCTATGGGTTTTGACAAACGTGTAATGACATGTATCCAACATTATGGTATCATACAGAACAGTTTTGCCACCTTAAAAATCCTCTGTGCTCTGCTGATTCAACCCTGCCTCTCCCCTGACCCCTAGCAGCCACTGATTTTTTATTGTCTTCTTAGTTTTGCCTTTCTCAGAATGTCATATAGTTGGAATCATGTATTATGTATTAGCCTTTTTAGATTGACGACTTCTTTCACTTAGTAATATGTATTTAAGGTTCCTCCACATCTTTTCATGACTTGATAGCTCATTCCTTTTTAGCACTGAATAGTATTCCATTGTCAAGATTACCACAGTTTATTTATCCACTCACCTACTGGAGGACATCTTGGTTGCTTCCAAGTTTTAACAGTTATGAATAAAACTGCTATCTATGTGCAGGTTTCTGTATGGACAAAAAAAGTTTTTACCTTCTTCGGGTAAATACCAAGGAGTATTATTGCTGGATTATATGTAAGAGTGTGTTTAGTTTTGTAAGAAACTGCTAAAAACTGTCTTTCAGAGTGACTGTACCATTTACATTCCCACCAGCAATGAATGAGAGTTCCTGTTGCTCCACATTTGGTGCTGTCAAAGCTATGAATTTTGGCCCTTCTAATAAGTGTGTAGTAGTCTTGTTATTTTAATTTGCAATTCCCTATTGACATATGACTTTGAGTGTCTTTTCATGTGCTTATTTGAAATCTGTATGTATCTTCTCTAGTATTCCCATTACCCATATGTAATGCCTTTTGTAGTTGTTTCCCAATTTTGGAAATAATGTTCTCTTTTTTAGTCTTTTTCTCTTTGCTTTTCAGTTTTTGAAGTTTCTGTTGACATATCCAAAGTTCAGAGATTCTTTCCTCAGCCATCTATTCTACTAATGAGCCCATCAAAGGCCTTCTTCATTTCTGTTGCAATGTTTTTGATCTCTGTTATTTATTTTTATTCTTTCTTAGAAGTTTCACCTCTCTGCTTACCCTACACATCTGTTCTTGCATGTTGCCTACTTTTCCTTCAGAGTCCTTAGCATATTAGCTATTGTTGACTTATATTTGTGGTAAAATAATTTCAACATCCCTGCCATAACCAAGTCTGGTTCTGGTGCTTGCTCTGTCTCTTCGAACTGTGTTTTTTGCTATCTAGTATGCCTGTAATTTTTCGTTGAAAAGGGGACAGATGTAAAAGGAATTGTACTAGACCGGCCTTTAGTAATGTCGCAGGGTGTTGGGAGAAAGGAAGACTTCTATAATCCTAGGATTGGGTCTCAGTCTTTTAGTGAGACTGTGCCTCTGGGTTGTGAACTTCACAAGTGTTTTTAAGATTTTGTTGTTTTGTTTTTCACTTTTTTTTGTGGGACCATAAGGGGCTTTTTGGTGTCTCTCTTCTCTCACATTGAAGGGTAGAGCAGGCTGGAGTTGGGTATTTTCTTTCCACAAAGTTGTAAAAACTCCAGCAGGTTGAGCCTGGATTAAATAGTCTCTCCTAAGGGCAGACTTTGTTAAAAAGAACAGAATGTTATGTCATATTTCAAAATGGTTACTTTCTTTCTCCTCAGTCTTTTAGTGAGACTGTGTAGAAGCACAAGCTGATTTTCTCTGCTCTTCATTGTGAGATCCTGGTAGTTCTCCTAGAGGTAAAACTCACAGAAATGTGAAGGCCCCCAGTAACTGGGTCCCCAGGGAGTTTTTTCTCTCAGGCTTGTCAACGCTGAGACTCTAGCAAGTCATCAGTTGCAATATAGATTTTCCTACCCCAAGAAATTTGTTTCCACATGGGTTTCTGTTCATGTAAGTGGGATTCTTCATATCTGCCTGTCTGTCTCTAATTTGGGGGGCAGTGGCCTACCCTGTAACCTCACTTCTACTAGATATAAGAAAAATCGTTGATTTTTCAATTTGTTCATTTTTTTTTTTTTACTTGTTGTTAAGGTGGAGTGACTTTAAGCTCCTTCCGGTGGGACCGGAAACTGGAAACTTTTTTTTTTTTTTAATTTCTTCTCTTGGTTTCTAGGACCCTGTATTATACATATTCTCCTCAGATTCTCTGACCTCAGCCTCCAAATATTCCCCCAAAGTCCTACTCTTAGTTTCCGGCCTCTCTCATACACTCCACTTCCCCTCCCACAGAAGAAATGTCTTTTACTCATTCTGTATCTAAAGATGCTCCCATGTGACTGCTATCTAAATCTTTCTGTCTGGCCTACTCTCAAACCCAAACTCAAGTGTTGCATTCTAACTACCTGTAAGGGTCTAGCCAGTGGATAAATATATGGAAACAAAGATGAGATGTCTGTTCAAAACTTCACCTTTTGTCCTATCAATATCTATTTGATATGCCTCCAAATTCTTGCTTTTCCATCAAAACTCAATTTTCCTAATACTCTTCGACTCTGTTGTTTTAATTGCTAGTCCAGTCTCAATTCAAAATTTCAGCTACAGCTTTGTTGCTGTTCTCTTCCTGGGAACCCCATGTTCCATCAGCTAATAAATTAGTGAGTTTTGTTTTTGTTTTTGTTTTTTGTTTTTCACAATCTCTCTCAGTCATTTTGTATTTTCCTTTATTGTTGCTACCATCATTCTCACTTAAAGCTTAAGCACTTAAACTTAAAATCTTTGCCTGGGTTGTTGACTTCCTGATAAATATTCCTGAAAAGAAAATCTGCCCAATGATTTGTCTCTCCTCATCCCTTTATGTTAGTGTGTGCAAATTCCACTCTTAACCTGCTTTTCTTCTCACTTTACATGCTCTTCCTGGGGCATCTTACTCTTTCCTAAAGCAGTATCTAATGCCTACAGGGTCTAGCACTCCAAGCCCACTTTCTTTAGCCTAGTTTCATTCCAATTCCAAGTGACTCTTAAACAGTTTCATTTAGATGTCTCACGTACGCCTCATCTGGTCAGAGGAAATCCATTTTTTTGGCTGCCTAGAGGTCTCCTAGGGTGGAATTTGGTGAATTTATCGTAGTTTAGGACCAGGCCTCAGCTTTTCAGGTTCATAAACCTGATCTTGTCCCGTGCTCTAAAGTCAGCTCTAGATAGGGGAACCAAGTATCCTAGTACGTTCATGAGAAATTTTAACTAAATCTCCAAATTTATAACTTAAGGTATCAACAAGAGAAGCCGCATGATAAACAGAACTATAGCAGAGAGACAGGTTATTTAAATAGGCCTCTGACCTCTCTGGAGATATATCCAGGCCAAAGAGAGACCACGCAACATCTCTGCCCCAAGTGAGAGGCTACTTCTTTAGTGTTATGCAAATTACTCCCTCTGAATTCTGTCTTTCTTATCAATAAAAAGTGCTGAACACACTACCACCTCTAAGCTTTGACAAATTATCTTCTAAATATTTATGTTTTAGACTGACAAAGGAAGTTGTTAGATTATCCCATAGCAGACATATATGTATATAGCGCTTGACTTTGTAATTCCCAACTTTTGGTTGAGGAAATGTTACATTTAGTGTATATCTAGCTAACCTTATTTGTAAAGTGTTATTTTACAAATTGACTCTCAGGTCTGGGGGAGCCTTGTCTGCACTATTGTCTTTTCTATCTTGGTGAATGGAATGGCGTATTGTCACTCAGGATCTCGGAGTCATCCTTGTGACTTCTGCTTCCTTGGTTACCACGTTAAATCAGGTACCTGCAGTAACTATCTTTCTCGATCCAGCCTTTCCAGTCTCGTCTCAATACTACTGACAATGTCAAACATAGCCTGCTATTTTCCTTATTCAAAGCTTTCAATGTTCTCCTATATTTTTAAACTTCTTAGTATGAAATACAAACTATTTTTGATCTGAGCTCTATAGATTGTATATAATACTAATCTATTTAACTTCTATTTTTATTTTTATGCTTATTTTGGCATTTTACACTTTTGCAGGAATGTATTCACCTTATTTATTCATATATACCAAGGAATAGCACTGTAATATGTTCTTCTCTTATTCCATTTAGTTCTATATAAAGTCTATTAAATTTGTATCCATGTTACTTTACTTATAGTTGTGTAATGAACAACCTTTATTGTTAAATGGTTTTCCGGCATTTTTTTTCAGGTTTTCATATTGCAACATTTGGATGTACCATGATTTATTTAACCAGTCTTGTGGCAGGGTGTATTTTCTAGACATAGCCACAATCTATCTTCCATCCCACGTGTATTTGACACTAATTTATTTAAGAGATGAGGTCTATATTCTCTCTATTTGAAAATAGATAGGGTTTTGACTCAGGTATCCAACAGAATGGAGCAGAAGTGATGTTTTATGACTTTTTAGGCAAGGTAAAAACATGCAATGCAACTTCAGCCTTCTTTGATGGAACACAGTGATAGGGCTCCCAGAGGGAAAGATAATAAAGGAGTTGTTTCAGTCACTAGTACTAAGTAACAAATCATTAGTGGCTTAAAACTGATTTTATCATGTTCATAGTTTGCTTATCTTTCTTCTACAATGTCTAGGGCTTCAGCTGGGAAGATTTAATGATTATGGTGACTCAACGGGTGTGCTGGAATCTTCCGAATATTTCCTCGAAGGGTTTAATACAAGATACTCCCAAATTTGGTAGCTGTATGCTTGATAATTGGTGTCTCTACCTTCATATCCAATCTCTATGACCGTTTAAGATTTCTCTTCATTGCCATTAAAAAATAGACAATAAAACCCTAATTATCAATATATATCAGTGGTCATTTGCAGCAGAAGTTATAGATTGGAATCCAAAACAATTGACTCAATATTTTCTAGTATCGATGTCATCTTATAAGGCATAATGGTTCCTGATTTCTGCGCAAAACCAGTTCTCTGGCTCATGGTTTCTAAGAAGACACTCTTCTGAAGTCATAAAAGTTAGCCTCAAAAAACACTTGAGTGGTTTTTCTTCTTCTTTTTTTTTCTAATAACTTATTTTTCTCTTTATTTTTTATTTCTCATCTGTAGAAGAATGTCAAAGAATAGGTATGCACTTCAAAAATTGTGAAGGGAGGTACAGCTTCATTTGGGAGTTATATGGACTTAGATTCCTATAACAAAAGGTATAATCTCTCATGTACAATGCAGTTAGAAGGGTTCTCATCTGAGGCGAGAAAAAATTCCTTGAAGTAAAAATGGAAGATATGAACACTTTGGAAATTCTTTTAAAATTGTTCTTCTAAAAAGCAGTTGCTATTATAATTCTTTTCTATAGGTATAATTTCCCCAGGGACAGGTATTTAGAGCACAGCACTTTTTTTTTTTTAAGATAGGCCATACTTCCATTCTTCCAAGGAGAATAAAATTATAAAAAGTCCAGCACAGAAAAATCTCCAATTTAGAAACTAAAAATTAATCTTTTTCACTTCATTGTTACACATTTTCTTTTTGATATAAAGAATCTGTTTAACTTAATACTAGTGTAAATTTGGGTCTTGTATAATAAGTAAATATATAATGATTTTGAATACAACTTATTTTAAAAATGATACGATAGTCTAAGAGAATATCCAGAATGATTATTCAAGAAACCGTTGTCTAATGAGTTGCAGTGTTGCAATTCACACCAGCACATGCTTAGATTGATGAGTTAGCATACTCTTAACCAAACGGTGAGAAAGTTATTTCCTAAGGATATCCTCAATTTTTTCCAAAGTTACTTTGTTCCAAGATTTGTATTTTTCTTACTATCATATCAGAATCTTTGCTGTCATCATTAGCCAATATATTTATTCAGTCATTGTGTAAATAGCTTTGATCTCAGAGTCCCAAGATAAGCTTCCTGGAGTCTTAAACTTCTCTTCTTAAGGAAAAAATACTTTCCAGTAAACACTGAGAGTTGTTTTGGAGTATGATGCAACCGTTTTCCTCTCTCATGAACTCTGTGCTATTAACATTCAAATAACATTCAAATAAACTGAAATTTAAACACTTGAAAAGGCTTACGAATTTAGAATAGTCCAGTTAGAGGTCTTAGCAAATCTCATATCATTAAATATTCTGCATTTATTCTAATTTCTGTACCAATTTCCCATCAAAAGAGAGGAAATAGCTATGGATATGTGATTTCTCCTCCTTTTAATATGTTTGCCCTAATTGAATTAACAATAATGTTACACTTGTTAAAATGGTGGATCGACCATAGGCATTAGCTTCTATTCTTTGCTCAAACTCCAGCAACATAACAATAAAGAAAGTTTTAAAATATCATAACCAGGACAAAGATAATTGGAGAGAAAACAAAGGTGACAAATTTTTGGAAACTGGAAAGCAGATAATGTAGAAAGCTAAATCATAAATTGGCAGTGGGAATATGAAGAACAACTTAAAATTTTATTGAAGAACTCTCGATAGGTTTAAATTAATGATACCACTAATCTCTGGGGGGAAGATTGGGGGAAGATTGGGACTAAAAATTAAATTAGAACTGAAAGTCTTTTATAAAAGAGAGAAAGAGATTCTCAGCCCTCTCTCCTTCCCTGTGCAGCTGGATGACAGCTCCTTTCTCGTTCCTGGGGTTTTAATTTCTGTAAAATATAACATATACTATTTCTAGACTGAAGGACTATACATTAAAATAGGGGGTGAGCAGCTAGGCTTTCAATCTCCACTTAGGAGATTATTAGCGCCTTCTCTGGGGACGCTAACAAGTCTAACTAGTTAAGAGAAATGAGCATTAAATGCTGACCGACACTGGAGGTTTTGTTATAGACAAGCCCTTAGACAGCTTAGTTCATTGCTCTTAAATCCAAAGAGCAGACGAGATTCCTATAATGTTCAGAAAATGAAGCAGAGGTTTTAGAAGACAAAGTTGGGGATAAAGAAGATTCTGAAAGTACTAAGGTAGGAAAAACAGCTTTAAACAGCTTTCGTAAGAAAGCTTGAGAAGAATGGCTTGGCTATCATGAGGACAACACTGGAATGCAGAAAGCAATTGAATAATGCTTCACGATACTGAGGAAAGTTATTTTCTTCCTAAAATTCCATACTCAACAAATATCAACATAATGCAAGAGTAAAATAAAATCACTGTCAAATATACAAGGTCTCCCTGGAGGATTTGCTCCATGAAGATGAGGAAGTAAAACAATGATGACAATGACGATGACAATGACGATGACAACAACAACAACAAACAACAACAACAACAATAAAAGAGACAAAGAGAGAAAGTGGACAGAAAGATATCTAACTATGGGAAGGGAACACACAATGCAATATGTATATGCCTTACTGTTAAATTGTACACCTGAAATTTACTGGATTTTGTTAACCAATGTCATCAAAAAAAATTAATTAAAAAAAAGATAATTTTAAAAAATGATCTTAAAAATTATTGTATTATACGAATATACCAGAAATAAGCATGTAAGAAAGAAAGAAAGAAAGAAAGAAAGAGAGAGAGAGAGAGAGAGAGAGAGAGAGAGACAGACAGACAGACAGACAGACAGACAGACAGACAGAGAGAGGAAGACAGACAGACTGGCAGACAGAGTCCAGGAAGCAAGGAAACAACACAAGAGAGAAAGGTGAATGCGATTCCCAAGACAGCAGAGCTCCAGCAGACTTAGAAAAGCCATCTTCAAGAAAGAAAGGACAGGACATCACTGTACTTAACAAAGAGAAGATGCAACAATATGAGAAAATGGGTGCAGGGGACACTTGAACTCTCTGTACTATCTTTCCAACTCCTCTGTAAATCTAAAATGATTCTAAACATAAAAAAAAAATATTAAAAAAAATAGAGCTATATCGGCAAATGAGAGGTAAGGAAGTGTGCCTGTATGTAGTGGATGGTGGCTGAAAAAGAGTCAAGCCCCTATTTTTCTTTCAGTCTAAAACTGGAACATCAAAAAGTTAAAATATGAATATGTTATTTAAAGATGTCTGGAGGTCAATATCGAAATATGAAGATGTGGAAACTAGGAAAAAAGGAGCAGTTATTAGGGGAGTGCTCTTTTAGTAACAAGTCTTGTTAACACTACTTAATGCTAAATCATGTGCATGTATAATGATAAAAATAGAAAATAAATTTAAAAGGAAAAGATGTGATCCCCATATATTATCTAGATTTGGGGGGAAATTTAATGTCTAATAATCTTTCCCATTGCCAATCCACTCCTCCATATTACCTTGTTAAAATATATCTATGATACTTCAAGAAATATTTTGATTTTGAAAATTGAGCTACTCTAAAAGGGTAAACAGTAACAGGTCTATGTAATTTGCATATTTATCTTTTGTATATAAATGACACTACTGAAATTATGTCCAAAAACATTGTTCTTCATCCTTAGGTTAAAGAAAATTGCTTATTTTTTACACCAAGTACTTTTATTTTATTTTATTTTATTTTTACACCAAGGACTTTTATTTTTCACAAGTGCATGCTATACCACCTCCCATTTTGTAAAATCAAGGTTAATTACAAATTAAAGAAGTTTTATTGTATCTTCTTTATTTAATCAGATATTGCAAGATATATGACATAATTTGTATTTATACTTTTCTAAATACTTTCAAATATAAATATTCTGAAAATACTTGAATGCGAATAAAAGAAATGTTTACTGTGAGTATTTATTCTATGGCTATTGAATCATTCTTTGATTAGCATTAATTTATGCATATTGGTGAAAGATCTATTTATGCTATTTTTCCTTCATAAACAGCAGAACATATAATCAGAAAGGTCTTACTCATCTTTAAATTATTTTATCTTTGATGCTTCTAAGAGAATCAAGTTTTCATTTATATGTATTGCACTTAGAGGCTTTTTATTTTTTTTATTTTTTAAATTTTTTTAATGGTGACATTGGTTAATGAAATCCAATGTTTCAGCTGTACACTTTAACAATAAGGCATATATATATATATTTACACTGTGTGCTCACCTCCTATAGTTAGATTTCTTTCTGTCACCCTTTACTCTGTCTACCTCCCCGTCTACCCTCTGGTAACCACTAGACTCATGGACATGGGAACTTAGAGTTTTTTCTCTGATTAGTATAACTTGTGGCTTTGTCACTTTTACCCCAGAAAACAAAATGTCCTTATTGAAGTGACATTCTTCTAGGTCAATAGGTTCATTGACATATACAATGGATCTCGTAATGATAGGCAAATTTCTTACATTGATTTAAATGTGTTTCAATAATTGTTCTATTGGAGTGTTTCTGCATTGTCTGAAACAGGCCTGTCCCCTTCAAATCACACCACATTGCATCTGCTTTGATATTCTGATGTCATTCATCTACCTCACATAAATAAACCAGCAAGACTGAATTATAATGGGTGGATATGAACCTGGTGGGAGAGAATGGAAATAAATTTTAAGTCAAGATTAAATTTTATTCTAGGCTTCCAAAGGAATCAATTGGTCTATGACCTTAAGACTTTTTTTTAAGCATCCGCAAATGAACTCTTTTAATTAAACTAAAAATGATTTTAACTTTGTGTGTGTATATATATGTGTGTATGTGTGTATGTGTGTGTGAATAATTTTCAGAAATAGATTTTTATTCAAATGATAATTAACAAGAGGATTTTTTGAATTAATTTATTTCTCTAATTTTTTTCCCTTAATAAGAAACTTCACAATACTTGAACTGCATCTAGACTCTTTTCTAAATCTCCCAGTAATAAAAAATGCCCAAATGATTGTGGCTCCTCACTATTATTACCTTTATTATTAAAGGAGAGATTTATCATAAATCTGGATCAAATATAATACAATCAGTCCCTAGTATTATTTCAAAGGTACAGCGATTGGTGAGGGGAATAAAGATATTTAGTTTGGTCATCTTGCTCTAGGTATATAGATGAATCAAAGAATGTAAGAGGTGGGTGAAAGCTAGGAAAAGCCTACCTAAAGATTCAGCTTCAGATATAGCCTGTCAACCCGTTTCCATGGCCTTATGCCACATTCAGCCCTGATCTTTCCCTCCATACTCTTAATTTACACTCTGTTAACCTTGGTGTTGTATCCTGTGGAGGAGTCTTCATTTTATTCTGAAAAATGTCTTCTATGTTACTAATTTTTTCACTAATATTCATTAAAAATGGTAATCAAAAATAACAGTTACAATTTATTAGGTCCTTACTTATATGCATCATCTCAATTTTTTATAGCCCCATGAGTACTATCTTACAGTTGAGGAAATTGGATCTTGAGAGGTTAAATAAATTGTCCAAAGTCAGACCACCGGCTGGGACCTGATCCAAAGTATGTCAATACCTGTGCATTTAACTTTCGTGTTTGAAAGTGTCTGGCACCCCAAGTCCATTCTCCTCACTTACACTACTCCTTGCTTTATTGCCATTGTTCTCTGAGAGCCAGGATGCATTTAAAGCTTCTGCAGAAATTTTATCATCTTGAAAAGACTTCTTTCCTACTGGTATCTTCAAGTGGACCCTTTGGTTTGATTCCTTATCTCACAGTTTCTGCATCTCCTCAATCTGAAACTCTTTCTTTGACTTCCATGATATTTTTAAAAGAAATCTTGGCTTTTCCACCTGTTCGATTTTTGTTTTGCTTGGATCATATGCCTTTCCCTTTTTACTATCTGTGGGCCTTCCCCTAGGTTTTATCCTTTTCTCCCTTCTTTCCAGTCTCTACATTTTGTTGCTTTGAACTTTACATAAGCACTGAAGACAGATCATGTCACATCACATCTTCTAATAAGAATTTGCTATATTATTTGGGAATTTTAAATTTTGCTATAAAAACTATAAAACAAACAAGATATATGAAATGCATAAGAAGTGTTAAGTATAGATAGTAAGTTGGTAGCTTACGGCATGCAGGCAAAACTCATGGCATGTGCCAAGTATGGGTATCGAGTAAACACTAGCTTGTGAGACATAGGCAGAATGCATAAGAGTAAGTTAGTAACCTATAACACATATTAACAATAGAGTTAAAGGACTATATCATGGAACAAATAAGAATGTTACTTATAAACAAAAAGGGATAGGAAAGCCAAGTTTTGATCACGCCTTACTCCCAACTCCAGTAGAAGTACTAATATGCCTTTGAAGAATTTTCTTATTTTATTTGAAATTCTCGTTTGCTACCTTTTTCTACCTTGTACACATCCTACCTCCACATTTAGACTGAAAGCTCCCAGGAAGCAGACATATGTATCTTTTATTCCTGGGAGCATTTGGTATCCAGATCTGCGCCTAATACAACTGAACGGATGATGGCATAATCTGGATATCTTGGCTAGAAGTTAACTGCTTCACTTTTATTGTCATTTGCATAAAATTGTTCATCTATGAAATAACTAATATTTTTAAAATTAGGCATTTTATCAAGAATTAATTCTCTCTCACTCTCTCAATAAACATATGTATCACCCAGGTAGTTTTGAAGAAAAAGTTTCTTTTACTGAAAAGAAATAAAAATAATTTATGCACACATATGCTGATGCATTAGACTCACATCTTATTTTTAATGTAATAATAATATGTAATATAAAGACAGTACGGTTTTGTGAGTAAAAGTGACTTTAGAGTCCAATGCCGGGTTTTAAGACCTGGATTTGTAACTTACTATCTTTGCAACCTTGAATAGGTTTATTTTTTATCTACCTTCTCCAGTGTCTCCATCTATAAATGTTGGGAAATTAGAAATAGTACCCAGTACATAGGGCTATTGTACAGAATAAATGACTTAAAGTAGGCAAAGAACGTCGACAATGCCTGGCAAGTGGTAAGCTGAGAATACATGTTAGCTCTTATAAAAGCTGCAAATCCTACCAAGCCATTTTAAACTGATTTGTTTCTCCATACTCTGTCTGAATAACCTTCCAGCCTGTGAAAACTAGATTTCAGTCTCACATCCTCTCTAGAGAAGCAAATACAAACACATTCATTATCAAAGCTAAGAAAAGCTGAACATAATGGCGATGGTCATTACCTCTAATAATACTCCTTTTATGTCTGTTTTGTCTTGTTGAGTTTATGAACCATTTTCACGTTCATTGCATCATTGGAGTTTCACAACACCTCTGTAACACTAGAGGCCAGCTCTCATTTCTCATTTTCAAAGATAAGGAAACTAAAGCACAATGGAGTTTAAATGGCTTGCCTTGGTCCCCTAGAGGATGACCATGAACTCAGGGCATTATAGCTCCTGACCATAGACCTTCTTTCTGCCCAAAACTGATAAAAAGTGTTCTACTGACATATCTTAAAAGCCGAAATAGCTTTACGCCAATAGTCCCTGACTTGTCCTACCCCATACTCCTTTTTCTTTTTAAAATTTTCAGTAGGGAGAAGTACCTTATTATTTATTCCACTCAAGGATTTTGCTAACAGGATTCTCCCTCCGTTCGAGTTAATTCAAGTTCTGAGGAAACGAAAAGTAGAATCTCCGCACAAAAACTGTTGTTTCCTTCGTTCACGCCACGCTGCTTTTGTCAAGCCGAGTGGCAGCATAACATAAGTTAGAGAAGAACTGACTCAGAGATGCCTTGCCTGGGTTTAATTATATTTGCCACTTACCAGCTTCATGCCCTTAAAGAAGTTATTTAACTTTCCTGTGTGTCAGTTGACCCACCTGTAAAGTGAAGAGAACAATATGACCTACCTCACAGGGTTCTTGTAATAAATAATATGAGTAAAGTGCTCAAGAGAGCACCTGACAAAATAGGTGTGAGCTCATGTTGTTACTATTATGTATGCAAAAGTAGTCTTCTCGCATTAGCTAGTATTGCTGCAGCTGCCTAATGTAAGAACTGTCACTGTGAGAACCCAAAGGACCAGATCCCATAATGATCAATTGCTTAAATTACAGCACCTCATTACACCTCCCACCTAAGATCTTTGACTCCCAGAGCTGCTCTCCCCGCCATACCTTGAAGGAAAATATTCATGTTCTCATATTGCCCCAAAATATATCTTGACAATTCTGTTTCCTGACTTTTACCATCCTCACCATGATCACCCTCCAGTTTTGTCTAAGGAATAGGTTGCTATGGCAACACTCACCATCTACAGTCAACAGTCAAATTTCATTTCTCAGTTACAACTATTAGAAAATAAATAGTCCATGTAACATTCTTTGTGTTTGTTTCTATGTTTATTTGTGAAATCTCCTACCTGTTTGAGGCATTCATAAATATAATAAAAAATATCGTTTTAAATATTTGAACAATAATTTGTTAATTCAGTCAAAAACACTACTTGGATTCTCAATATTTTAAAAATCGCTTTCTGTCATCATAAGATTAAAAAAAAGCACAGTCATAAACCATTTAGTCCCAGATTTTGTTTAGTCAACTGCTTCTTATTTTATAATAAGAACATGAAGTGAATTATAACATATTATTTGCTAAAAAGAAATTTTCCTCTTTTATTTTTATACTCCAGGCAAAAATGACTTATTCAACTATTTTAGAAACAAAAACAGAGCTGGAGAATTTCTACTTCTTTTCAATAGCCTTCCCACCAAACCCATCCTTATTTCCCCAATCTAAAGCTAAGTAATAACATATGTGTACTGACAATGGCCAACACTACATATTTCTAGGGTCATTTTCCAGGTGGAGTGTCGGAGAAAATCTAGTCCAGGCTCCAATCTTGGGATATTACTTGTCAATAGCTACCATGTTCATTCCTTTCCATGGCTGACTCCTCTGGCTTCTCTTCATGATTGCTTAATAAACCTTGGTTACAGCCGAGTCTTCCCAATTGTGGAGATCTGAAAATGGAGGAAAGAAGGAGGCCCTGATTTACCAACTCCATCTCCCAAACCTGTTGGGAGTGAGAGATGAACAAACAGAACCCCATCAACTGCCCATCCCTTCATTCTCCCACTTTTCTCAATCCTGTGACTTCCTCTCATTCTTCTCCCCCATTTCTGATAATATCGTTTACTATACTGGTGATTATTAATCATAACCAAAACAACATTTAACAAGAATAAACATGGATATAATAACACTGCAAGTTTAAGACAACAATTTTATGAGAACTCAAAATAAAAATACCTTCATTGAAGAATTTTGACCAAAACCATTAAAAATCAGTTTATAATAAATGGTTTTCATTTCTCCGAACCAATAGCTCCCTTTTTGCTTTTTAACTTGATTGTGAAATCTTGATTGATTCATTTATAATGATAAAGACTCATTTATATATGTGGATAAAGGAGAAAAGTATGATTTGTACAAGCATAAAAATCAGAAAGCATTTTTAAAAATATGGCCTTATGAGATTATAAATATGGTATGTAAGAATAAATGTGCTGAATTAGCCTCTCTCTGTGCTGAATAAGAGATGCACTCTGAAATTTCAAAGGAAGATGCATTTTTTAATTTTGAGAAAATGGCTTAGGGATTGTTTCAAAAATTCTAAATATCAGATAGGTCCTTCCTGCCGTATTGACATTTTCTATTAAAAGTGAATAAATATTACAGCCAAAAATCAATAAAGTAATTTCTTTCAGAGAAATAGGTGGTAGAGAGGTGATGGGTATATATCAGGAAAACTGACATCACAATAGGCAGCAAGGTGCCTGATAGGGAGCAACTACGTGGGATGAGATAATTCCCTATTGTGAAAAGTCTGGCTTTCCACCAATGTAGATTAGTGAATGATTTCACTATTATTGAGAAAGAATGGAAAGATTTGTCTTAGTAAAAGTTCCAAGTATATTTTTAAATACTAGGTGAATATAATTTTTGTATCTTTTTCTCGTATCTATGGCATTATACTCCCTTGTAATTGTAATTTTAAATAAGTTAAGTATCAGTTAAAAGAGAAAAGATTTAAACATAATGCAAAAAATATATATTACTCCTTCATATTTGGAATGGGAAGAAACTGAAGCAATTTCCTGAGATGATGTTGTACATCTACAAATCAAAGAAAATTCCCTACTAGTGAAATCCAAACAAACCAAGCCAAATTTAAACTCAGGAGCATCTTGATTGTCTCAGGTGAAGAGAGTTATTGCCAAATGAGTCTCAGGTGGAGATAGCTGTTCCCAAATTCAGTAGTTTCTAGCTTTCTTCATTTAAGACTTCAGAATATTTGAAATTAATAAAATACCGCTGATGACTATTCAGGATACAGCACGGAAATTCACCAAGAACTTTGCAGGCTTAGAATTAAGCCCTCCGTATAGTTAATGGAAAGAAGAAACAAAACAACTCTCTCACCATGTCAATAGAGGGTGTGTTTTCCAGACCTCTCTTCTTGTGTCCAGTAGTACTAATAAGAGGGACCTCCACTTGAATTTCTTTGAGAGTATACAGTTTAAATGTGCTATCATGTTTAACTTCTCCTCTTTATACTTACAGAATTAAAAGATTTAGACCTGGAGGCTATTTTCTGTCCAACTGCTTTGAAAGAAGAGCGCATCAGTGTTTCTTCAAAATGAAGAAAGCTACTCCCGACAGGCAACCAAACATTCTCATTGGTCACATAAAGCATGTGTTTATTATTTTAATTATGAAAAGGCCAATTATGATTCTAACCAGTCTCTAGCAATAAAATAGGATACCCATGGGCTTAATTTATTAGCTGTTGATATTAATCAAACAACCTGCTTATTACTACTCTACTTGCTCTGGAGGGTATAGATACAGTTCATTATAAAGTATTCATGACTTCAAGAAACGTATTTTGGATCCAGGACTATCATACAGGAAACAGTAGCAAATAATACAAGGTGGTATGTTCGCATAGCTTCTAGTTCTGTTAGAAAGAAATAAGAAGTCAGTACGGAATTTTTTAAACTAGGAGCAGGAGTGGGGAGGGAGAGGAGAGGGGTGACCTAAGCTCCATAATAACCTTGGAGGTGGTGTAGAGGGCAGAGCATGCTGGGAAGGGAGGGGGTAAGGGGAGAGTTGCAGGAGCTGAGACAAGGAGCCCAATTTGGAGGCTATTGCATAAGAATCTAGGTGACTTAGGGCAGAAATGATAACAGAAAGAGCACAATGGATAAATTCGAGAGACAAGTCTAAGGTGGAACAAAAGAATGGCCAATTGTTCATGGAAGAAAGAGTTTGAAGGAATATCTGTGGTTTCTCCTATGGAGAAGGATCTTGACCTGAAATAGGCAATTTATGTAATTTTGAAAAATAAAATGAAACTTCAGTCTGAAGGCAGGGTGCTATTGGTGTTAGGAAAGCTATGTAAATATTGTGACTAGGTTAGATTTCTGATAGAACTCAGGGCTCAGTCGACCGCAGATGGTACATGTATAAAAGTGAAAAGCAGGTGCCGCCTGCAGTGTTCTCACCACCCAATGCCCCTGAAAAGGGAGCTCTGACATTTGCTTTGAGGTTCACAGACTTGATACTAAGCTACCATTCTCACTCACTCATGCAGTAGGATTTGATGCTCTCACCACACCTGCTCATTCTTGGGCCTCAGCTTTAATGATGCATCCTGGCCCTTCCAGGACCAGTGAGACTAAGTATATACTCTCTATAGTCTGCTTTTATACCTCCCTGTTGTTTTCCTTCACAGTACTTATCACACTTTGTAACTACTCGTCTGTTAATGTACTTACTGTCTCTTATAAGGTCATACATTCCTTTAAAGTAAAGAAATGTTTCTATATCATTTATCACTGTATTTCCAGTATGCGTAGGTATGGGAGGTGCCCAATAATATATGTTGGATGTAGGAATGAATTCTCCATTTTTGTTTCCATTTCCTTTAATATTTTGGGTACCACAGTGACGTCTCCTTCATAAGCAGGAACTTGATAGTCAATCTTATGTGATTGAGGAGGAGGTGAAAGATAAAAGAATGATGGGAAAATATAAGTGGATTTAATCTCTAACTAGATACAAGAGATGGACAAGGAAGATGTCAATGACTCAAACCTGGGTGACTAGAAGCTTTTTCTCTCTAATTTCAGACTCTTGTGGAATGTTCACTACATGTTACAGGGTTAGGCTCTATTTTGGCAGTTAAGTTAGAGTTGTACTCAGATTCAAATTACAAAGTGCTCAATTATATGAATTTCATTTGGTCCTCCTTCTAGCATTTACTATTTTGTTTTCATTAAGCCACACCAAGCTGAACTTGAGATGATTTTTATCTTCTTTTATTATTTGATCTTTCCTTAAATGTCTTGCACTCTAATCATTAATATTGATGGAGATGCTGGTAACTCAAAATAGCCAAAGGATATTGGCCTCTGATACCTCTCCCATATTTCTGTGCTCTTTTTAAAGAATCCACTGTGTTTTCTTTAATAGCTTAAAAAACTAGAGAAAACAAATTTCCTAAACATAAATACATTCTCAACAATAAAAATATTACATTTAGTCTCTGTTGATTAAAAACAATATATGTATGTATATGCATACGTATACGTATACGTATATGTATATGTGTATGTATATGTATATGTATATATATGACTTCCCAGGTGGAGAAGATTTGAAGAGGGAAGATGGGGAAGAGCCCATTTGAGGCTGAGAATAGCAAAAGTAGAGGCTGTGTATTCAAGAGGCCAGCAGATCAAATTTTTATCCTTTATCTTTAAAGAGGCATAAGACAGCTTATTCTGCAACCTAAAGAGAGCAGTCAAAAAACCAGGGGAATTGCCCCCTCACTGCAGCTGGATTGAGATTCCTAGGTGTAGCAAAGTCAGGTGTGTGTGTCTGTCACTTAGCAAAGAGGATCCAGCAGAGCCTTTTCTGAAT
>NW_006436664.1:3241092-3283412 GCF_000325575.1 Pteropus alecto
ACTTCTGTGCGCTGAAATCAGCTTTCTCCACAGGCCTGCTATTCATCAAGGAGGCTCGAGGAGTGAGTGAGGAAGGATTTACAAAGCCTTTTTTCGTAGAGTTCCTGTTGGTTTTCCATACCCCTGGGCAGAAGAACCAAAGCACATTAAGAGGCACACTACGCACGCCCCCATATCTCCACAACCTCATCCTGAATGCACATGTAGACACCATTCCAAGAATGCTACAGTCATTCAACACTACTCCAGGTTGTAATGAACAATATATTTCTAAACTCCTTCCTTGCTCTGCACCTCCATCTTTTATGACTCAGGGTGACCCTGTCAAATAGAAGACCAAGAAAACTATAATTCTCAAGAGAATTCCCGTGGGTCCCAGGCCTGGCTGATCCCTGGTCTGGCTGTGATCCAGGCTCATGGCTAGGAATAGGACCCCGGATTTAGAATGTTATGTTGGTGTAGTAGGGCACCTGTGCCTAAAATATGTAAACATGCTTCAGCTTATTGTATCATGCATGTGTGGCTGAATGCCACTATTGTACTCTGATATGTGTGGAGTCATGCAGTCCTCTAGAGAGCAGAAGGGGAGGCACAAGAAGGGGAGCAGAAGAAGAGCTGAAGCAGAAGCCCGCTCCCCCACGATAGACTGCACTTCCCCCAATAGAACTGCGCTCCCCACAATAAAGTTAATGCCAACCATTTCATTTTCTCATGTCAGCCGCTTGTGCATTCTTCCAACTGGGCGTCTCACAATGGAAACCTACCCTTCTGGATCAGTGCTGACAATTCCCCAGTCAGATGTCCCATTAGCACCTACTCAATCACACAGAGAGTGTGTGAGGAAGGATTACTGTTAAACAATGACATATTCACAAATACATTTAAAATTGTGAATTTCTATGCTAAATGTTAGTTATTAAAAGAAAGTTGGTACAAAGCATTCCAATCTGTTAATAACTACAGAGCCACGCCCACAGTAAGGCCATTCACAAAAGGTGTAATTTAGCCAAAATATATAATAATGCTCTTCAGTTTTTCACATAGATGTCTGTATACTGTAACTATAGTATAGCAAACAGCACTTTTCTCTTTCTACCCACTCTAATAAATTATATTATGTGAATTCAGTACAAAACAAAGAGATAGTGTATCGAAAAGATATATGACATCTAATTTTATTGAATAGATTTGCCTCAATAATTGCTATCTTAAAACAAAAATTCCTGATGCTAAATCTGAAGGTCAAACAAGAACATTCTGAATGTATCAGATTTGAAGTGCCGTATAATAGTAAGAATAAATCACATATCTGGAATAGACAGGCTAATATAGAATCTGTTGTGCAGAGGTGTGTGAGTTTATCAGATACATAGGCCTTAAAATGGGCCAAATATTAAGTCTGGCTAAAAATAATTTAAAGGTTCCCACTGCCTCTACAAGGTAAATGCTAAGGTAACTGCTGATTATCCCTGGTACTTACAAACTGATAACAGATAAGCCTAATAGGATTTGAATTTAAGTAGCTGTGATTTTTTTCCCCTTCCCTCTTCCAGCCCTATGAAGTGGAAATTCTGCAGGCACCAATAGAAAAGGAACACTTTCAGACTTAAGAAGCACCTTGATGATCAATCACACTTACCATACAAATCCTTCGAGACCAGATCATAACATGAAACTAGGGCTGGATCAGGCATCACAGTAAACTAAATAGAAATGCTACCCACTTTGCTATAAGTTATTTCTTAACAGTTCTTAAAGTAGTACTTCAGATCAATTTATTAAGAGATACTAGTCAATGGGCCTAGAACTGCTGTCTCATGGAATAATCATCTGCTTCTTGAAAAAAAGCTAGAAAAGTCCATGTGCTAAATTAATGTACCACACAACTAGGTTGAAATTTAAGGGGGAAGGAAAAACACAGAAACCTAAAGTGAGCACTGAGGCTATTTTTACCCTTAGACATTTGCCACCAACTCTGGTAACCTTGAACTTCTGTTTTGATAACCTAATGGGGAGAGAGAAACAAGTGTCCTGGTCCAATCTCACCCAAGGGGACCCTCCTACTATGGTCAGCTGAGCTACATCCTGAATATCAAGGCAAACTGGAAATAAATTCACTTCTCCTCATCCCGGGAGCTACAAGAGATATTTCTTTGGAGCTGAGCAGAGCAGAGAGGAAATATCTCAAAGGAGTTTAACCATAAGCTGGCCTTATTCTATTTCCTGACTTGGATGGTGGTTTCATGGTTGTTTGGAAAATTATACATAAGTGTTTTAGGCACTTTTCTATATGTATATTATATTTCACAATATATTCAAGTGTAATTAAAAAATCTAACACATAAGAAAGGAATGATTTAGGTAAAGGGAAATCATGTAAAAATTATGCAGGTGTTTTTAAGGAACAGAGAACAGGTCAATGTGGCTGGAGCATAAAGAACAAGGAGGAAATGGTGGAAGATTCATTTATACATTTATTTACTCATTTGTAAGATTCATTTATACATTTATTTACTCATTTGTAATAAAACTTATGAAACTTAAGTGTGAGACAAGCAAAAACAGTCAAATGAACAGATAATTTCAAAGATTCATAATAGCTATGAAGAAAACAAAAGGTAGATGTCATAGAAAGAGACTGGGGATAGAAGTTTGCTTGTTTGGGTAAAGGAGATTGGGTTGCCTGGAAAGATCACTGAGATACTGGCAATGGAACTAAGACCAGAGGGACGAAAGGATAAAACTGGGAAAAAGCAAAGGAGCTGGTGCCTTGTTGGTCTCAGCAAGGATTTTGAGCTTTATTTTAAGAGCAATGGAAAGTCATTAAAGAGATTTACAGAGAAGAAAGACATAAACAGACTAAAGTTCTTAAAGATCATCCTGATGACTCTGTGAAGAATGGATTCCATGAGGTCCAGAATTAGGCAGGCAAACCAATGAGAAGACATATGTCTGGAGCTGAGCAGGATGATGAAAACAAGGCATAAAACTGGTTCTATTCAAGTTATACTGCGGACTTAGAAATGAATGTGCCTTACATCTACTGCCGGTACAGACTCTGTCCCCTCAGGAACACCACTAATCACTGGGTCCTATCATTTTGGCTAGAGTGATTGAGACTATGACTGACAAATTATCAAAACTGGATCAATAAGAATTTTTTCTTAAAATTTTCCTAATGGAGCTGAAGGAGAAGACTCTCCTTCTTTAATAGAATATTATAAAGATATGACATGAGAACTGCCATGGTCTTGTTCAAGGTCATTTTGAGAAAGGCTAAAAGAAGCAGGAGAGGATGGAGCCATGCAGAGAAAAGAGAAAGGGAGAGAGACTGAGACATACATATCCTGGTATGATAGAATCTCCCGCGTATAGTGGATTTGGCAGTACTCCATTTGACTATTGAAACTACTCCAGGATTTTTCACAGTTACACAAATTGTATAATTCCCTTTGGCATTTATCTAGCTTGAGTTGAATTTCTGTTAATTACAACTGAAAAAAACCTGACCAGTATAACAGGTGAGGGAGATGAAGGTGCATCTTGGGAGATAGATGTGCCATTTACTAAAATGATGAAGGCAAGATGACAAGCAAACTCAGGAGGGAAGAACCAAAGTTCTGTTTAAGAAATGAGAATTTGAAATATCTATGAGATATCAAAGTGAAAATATTAACTATTAATTAAATAGTAAATTGGTGGATATATGAGTTTAGAGCTCAGACAAGAAGAATAAAGTATGGATATAAGTTCGGGCATCACTGCCATAGAGATTATATCCAAAACCATAGGACAATATGAGATGAGATCCTGAGGAAGAGACTATCCAGTGGAAAGAGAAAAAGACCCAGGACAAGGCTATGAAGAAATCCAAGATCTGTGATAGATGACAAACTTGAACAAAGGAGAAGGTCTGCAAACTGCCCACTACTCCCTCATCTCTATACAGCTGTAGTTTTTTTGTTTGCTGTTTGGTGTTAACTAACCTTACGAGTTTAACTTTCCTTGTCATCTACCAAAACAAAAAAAAAGTCTAGATGAGGAGTATATGTGCATGTGTGAGTGTGTGTGTGTGTCTGTGTGTGTAACTGTGTTACTTTAATGAGACTGATTTTCAAATGTAGCTCATAAATCTGCTCTGTAGGCAATTTTGAAAAAAAAATCTGAGTAGTAGGATAAACATTTGCACTTCAGAATTTGTTAGGCATTTGGATTATAACAAGCCTTTTGTGTGCATGAGTCATTCCTTCATTATTTTTTGATTATAACCTTGGCAGTAGAAAAGTGTACTAATTCCATAATGGCCACAAAGGAATAATTTTTTATATTACCTCCAGTGTAGATGGAACATAATCAGCATTGCCTCTGTTTAGAGAACAATTTGCATGAAGAAGCTGAAAGTTTAATGTTTTTTAAAGTTTTTTAAATTTCTGTTGGTCATGGTATCCACTAAACCAGAAGAGTACTTATCCTTGTAACACACATTCTGAAATATATACATATATGCATATGTCTCAAATACAACGCCACCTAAAAGAAGTGTTTTATCTATTCAGATGCATATGAATTTGTTAGGTTATGAGCCTATATGATCTGCTGGGTTAAGAGTCCAACCACATATTCTCAGGACATGTACATAATGACAATTAGAAGTTGTGTTTTCAGCAAATAAAATTACCAGATTTTATCATTCATTAAGCACTTCATGGATACTTGAGGCATAGAATTTAAAATTTTCTGTTAAAAATATAAAAATATTGATCATTGATTTTTTTTTAATTAAGTTTATTGGGGTAACATTGGTTAATATAATTATATAATTTTTAGGTCTACATTATCATTTGACATTTATATATTCTATTGTGTGTTTACCACCCAAAGTCCAGTTTCCTTCAGCTACCACATATTTGATCCCCTTTACCCACTTCGCCCTCCCCTAAACCCTATATTTGACTCCCTTTATCCCATCTACCTTCCCCTTCCTTCCCCACCCTACTAGTAACCACTAGTCTATGATCATTGATCAATTTGTTAAGGTTCAATACAGTTCTAAAAGGCTAAGGATCGACATAATTTTTAGTCTCCATAGATTAGCTTCTGAGTACCATATTCTCTTACATCTCTAAAATCTTTTTATATATCTTAAGTGAACACAGAAATACATGAAGATCCAGATGTTGTTTTCTTTCAATGATGGGTAGAAATTAGTCAGGGAGGATTAACAACTTTGTAAATTTATGAGATTATGTGGGATATGATTAGTAAAATTTCATCTTTCACCATCTTTGTTTCTGATACTTATGTTTCATAGTGGACTAATCACCCATAAAGTCACTATCTAAAACAAAAGCTAGGAGCCGAACATCCCCCATCAAGACCTCGGCTCCCCCACTAATTCATCCCCCTCCTCCCTCTCACCCAAAGAATCCATCACCCATAATCTTATGTTCATTATTCCCTTGATCCCTTTTTAGTGGTATCAATACAAAGTAATTAATCAAAAATGATATACATCTTACTTTGAGTTAATTTTTTTCCTAACTCTTCTCTCACATCATTGTAGGCATGGTCAGAACTGTGACATGTAGTCATTATGGCCTCTATGTTTTCCTCTACTATTCCCTAGGCAGAATGCCAGGGAGTGAGATCGTGTATTTACTATATGCTCACCGGTCATGATTTTTTTCTTACTCTAGAAACCTCACCTCATTCCTAGATATTTTTTAAAATATCTAAGAGATTTCCATGGACTATTTAGGTTTGCAGAAATTTTTATATTTTTAAAATATACAGTGCTATATGGACACATTTACAAACAGACAGTCCTCAGATTGCAAAGGCATATAGAACTGGCCAAGTGATTGTTTTTAAAATCCATTCAATTAGATTTCTGGATTTTCATGTCCCTTTCTCCTAAGACATTAAGTTACTTAATTTAAATGCAAAGTCATGTTCAAGGTTATTCTTGGACATCTGAAATGAAGGACTAATGAATGTCCTTTAAATTGGGAAACAGCAAGGGTAGAATAGAAATCCTGCCGTAAAACTCTACAGTCAGCAAAAGCAAGGTAAGTGTGATGGTTATTCATGGTGTTTATTATTGTTTGTTAAGATATGTGGAATTTCCAAGAAGAAAAGAAGAGAGAGAGTAAAAATGAGGTAGGGGCACGCGGATGATGAGGTGGGAACATACAGCTGTAATCCTGGATTCTTCCTTCCCACCACTTCTTCCTCATTAACCTGAACAGTCGCATCCAGTACAGCAAGGTGAGTTTAAAAGTGTGGTATGTAATATTTATGGAATGGCAACTTTCATTTCTGAATATGGATATTTAAAAGCATCGTGCATCTTTAAGAGGGCTTAGTTGAAACTCTATGTATTTCTGATTGTGACATTGGTTACTGCGAACCAAGAGAGACAGATAATATGTTTCTCAAATTGATGTAGAATTGCTTAAGTTACTAATCAGAAAATCCTTTCATAGACAGTGCAGTGTTTAATCTTTCTTTTCTTCACGTATCTTAAGATTCCTCCCCATTCCCCACTGAACTGAAGTCTTTATATTAAAACAAAACACCCTTGGAACTCTAAAGAAATTGACTTGTTCATCTGTTAAGTTGCAGGGTATTTTTATTTTTTTATTTTTTGCAGTATACAATATGCCTTATAACATAATAAATATTTTAATTTCTTAAGGATATTCAACTTTATATCCTTAAAGTGTCCCTTAAAAGAGACTTTTACAAGTTACTCCTACAAATGTTGGCACTTAATCTTAGGAGATAAAGATATTAAAATAATTCAAGGATAGAATCACACGTGGAGCAGTTGTTCTCAAACATTAATAAGGCCACAAACTTATTTATATATAATCTAAAGTTTGAAGATGTTATGAACAAATATAGTGATAAGGAACCTAACACCCTAACAGCAGTTGAGATTTACCGCCATTATTTTTCATTTGGGCCTAGCAATACATTTCCTTTCCTGAATGAACCAACATAGGCTATTTCAATGAGAAACAATGGAAATGTTTAAGGCAAGTGGTGACCCAAGAAGCAAGACTTCCCATTTAAGATACTCAAAAGAAACTAAATTCTTTGCCTAGCAGTTAGCACGCCTGAATCTCCTTTAATAGAATGAGAAGGAGGGACGAGGAAGAGACCGGCGGTGAAATAGTGCTGCCTCTGGTGGCTCAGGGTGATGCTTATTTTTTCCCAAGATTTTTTTTTGCCCTCCACAGTCAAAGGCCTGATAAAGACCGAAGCCGTCTACAAATTGTTGTGAGGCCAACACCACCGCTCCGGATGAAGCACAATGGGCGGGCGTGGGCTGTGAGCAAGTTCCTCTTTTCCAGTCCTTCCTGTCAATGTTCACCAAAGTGTTTTGGGAGCTGAGGTCCTGAAACTCCCTAAACGGGGAAAACGATACACTTCATCCCAATAGCGACTGTTTCTCCTGCTCTTAGCAGGGTGTTTGACCTTCTGGCCGACTGCGTTCCCTGTCCCCCGAAGCCAGCTGTGTTCTTGACCCCAGAAAAAAATCAGGGCTTCTCGGGACCTGGCAGAGCTCCGAACACATTTCCTGTCGCGGCCTAGGGGAAGCTTTTTGCCGCCAAGACGGGATTCTTGGCGGTTAGGGGCGGGAGTGGGGCGGGGGAAGTAGGGTAGAACCAGCTGTAGGGGGCGGTGACCTCGCTCTGGGGACAACTCCGTGCCCTCGGGCGGGATAGATCCAAGTTTGGAGCAGCTGTGGGCGCGAGGCCTCCAAGATGAGGCCAGCACTCGCCCTGTGCCTTCTCTGGCAGGCGTTCTGGCCCCGGCCGGGTCGTGGCGAGCACCCCACCGCCGACCGCGCGGGCTGCTCCGCCTCGGGGGCCTGCTATAGTCTGCACCATGCGACCATCACAAGCGGCTGGGCCGAAGAGGCCTGCAACCTGCGCGGCGGGGCGCTCAGCACCGTGCGCGGGGGCGCGGAGCTCCGCGCTGTGCTCGCGCTCCTGCGGGCAGGCCCGGGGCCCGGAGGGGGCTCCAAAGACCTATTGTTCTGGGTGGCGCTGGAGCGCGGGCGAGCCCACTGCACCCTGGACAACGAGCCGTTGCGGGGTTTCTCCTGGTTGTCCCCCGACGTCGGCGGGTCGGAAAGCGACACGCTGCCGTGGGTGCAGGAGCCCCAACGCTCCTGCACTGTGCGAAGTTGCGCGGGACTCCAAGCCACCGGGGGAGTCGAGCCCGCAGGCTGGAAAGAGATGCGCTGCCACTTGCGCGCCAACGGCTACCTGTGCAAATACCAGTTTGAGAGCTTGTGCCCCGCGCCGCGCCCCGGGGCCGCCTCTAACTTGAGTTACCGCGCGCCCTTCCAGATGCACAGCACAGCGCTGGACTTCAGTCCCCCTGGGACCAAGGTGAGTGCGCGCTGTCCGGGGCAGCAATTCATCACGGCCACCTGTATTGTGGACGAGGTCGGCGCGCGCTGGGACGGGATACCTTCCGGGGCGGTGCTCTGTCCCTGCCCGGGTAGGTACCTCCGTGAGGGCAAATGCGCGGAGCTCCCTAATTGCCTAGACGACTTGGAAGGCTTTGCTTGCGAGTGTGCGGCGGGCTTCGTGCTGGGGAAAGACGGACGCTCTTGTGTAACCAATGGAGAAGGACAACCGGACCCTGGGGGGACCAAGGTGCCCATCAAGCACCCGCCGGCCACTTCAGCCAGCCCCGTGCAGAAGAGAACGGGGTCACCCAGTGTCCATGAAAAGCCAGGAGAGACACCCCATGTCCCTAGACAGGGCAGTTCGGCAACATCTATTCCTGAGATTCCGTGGTGGAAAGCACAGAGCACGATGTCTTCCCTTCAAACGTCCCCTCAAGCCAACTCAAAGGCCGCCATCACTTCTTCGGAAAGCGCGATTCCCAATTTTAATTCCACGTCTTCCGCTGCCATTCCCCATGCTTTCGACTCCTCCACCGTGGTCTTAATACTCGTGAGCATAGCAGTAGTAGTGTTGGTGATCTTGACCATGACTGTGCTGGGGCTTTTCAAACTCTGCTTTCACAAAAGCCCTTCCTCCCGGCCAAGAAAGGGGCCTTTGGCCCCACCGGGTGTGGAGAGTGATGCCGAGGCTGCTGCTCTGCGCTCCAGTTCTACACATTGCACCGACAATGGGGTGAAGGTCGCAGTCTGCGGGACAGAGCAGAGGGCACCTCGCTGACTGACGGAGTCCTCTCTTGGCTCCGCGAAAACATGGGGAAACGGGGAAGGGGACAGTGAGCGATTTTTGCGAGTAGTTTTTCACTTTCAGTGAAAAGGAGAAAGGAGAAGAGGAACTTCTCTCTAGCTCAATGGAGTTGCTACATCTGAAGTAGACACTCCTTCCCTAAAATGAAAGGTGGAAGTGTCTTAGGGTGGTACTGCGGCCTCGGTATTCTACTGGGGAGAGGTAGTTTCTTGTGTTTCTCCTGGGGGATCTGGAGAAGTGGTTGAACTTCTGAAAACATTGGAAGCAAATAAAAAACAGAATACGATTTTTAAAGAAAATTTACTTTTTACCAAAATAGAAAGAAAAGCATTATTCAGGCTGGGAAACAATTAAAATTCCCAGGCAAACAATAAAGGATTGTTGATAACCCACACTCGAATATCATTGGTTTCCTGGAGGAGTACTTATTTAGGAAGAGCAGCTGAGAAGCATGTTGGGAATAGCAACAGAAGTACAACCTGTTAATAAATTGAGGGGGAAATCTTTAAGTTCTTGTAATGAGGAGCAGAACTTTAAGAACTAGTAACTTTTTCCTTGGTTCTTTTATATCTTGCTTTCAAAGTCACTGCTATGCGTGTACTCTGCTATTAATTCAGACTGTAGTGTTGCCAGAGTTGCTGGCTCTAGAAGCAAATTATAGTTGACTACAAATTCAAGTGTTTACTCTGTGTCCTTTCTCAAGGAAACAACTGATTTGTTTTCCTCGTCCAATATTTGTGCTCTCCAGTGTAATGACCTTCCCAACCAAATAGCCCTCTCCTAAATATTAGGATGCTGATCCTCACCTCCAATTATGGCAATGTTAATTTTCAATTAAAACGTGCAGACTAAGTATTGATTTCAAATCTTCTGGGTGCAAAAGCAAAAGTAAGCTGGATTTTCTCTAAAGTTGCTAGGTTCTTGTGCACTGTTTAATTCTTGGAAAAACTTGAATTCCAAACCATTTACTTTCCCCCTTAATAAAAGTGTGTGCAGTGACCATACATGCCTGTATTGGAATGATTACAATTTAACAAGCATCTACATGGCTAAAGCATGGCAAACAGCTTTTCATAAGAATTAATAGTGTAAGAAATAAGTGGTAAATACAAGTATCTATCATCTTGTTATGATGGGGTATTAGAAAGTAATTTAAAAAGAGAGAAGAAAAAAGTAATTTAAATGAAGCATTACTCTGATAAACAAAACATAATAATTAGTATTTAGTGGAATTGCGATGCCTAGAAAATATCACTCTTCTAGTAGTATGCTAAGACTTTTAAAACTAAATATGTAGGGGTTAGTGCATGGAGAGAGATGAACAAACTTAATAACCATAAAGAATAAAAACAGGAAGTTTACACTATATTTTCATAGAATTATTTTGATGTTCTTGATTGCAAATGCATAAAATACATATATAACATATATAGTATTGTAACATTAAAAGAATAAAGTAACAGGTAATCTGCTTTATATGCTAAAGGTATGTCTAAATAGTAACATTTAAATAAAATCACAAATGAATTAGAATTAACGACATTCGAAGAAATTTTAAATAAAATCATTTCGCAAATAAATGTGAAGAGTAAATAGGTGTCCGTTCAATTACTCAATTATTTTTTTTCTATTCCTCTTTTAAGTAGATCAAGAAAGAATTACAGAAAATTATTTTCATATTTGATTTTCTGACACATAGCAATTGCAGACTAAGCTTCACATAATTTCCTTTGATTTTTGACTATGAAATCTTCCATAAAACAGAGTCCATGGCAGAATCAGACCAGCCAAGCATGGTGTCTTAAGATCTATCCAAGTTTAGGATCAGTGTTCTTCCTCTGTACTACTCCTCTATTATCACTTCATTATTTCTCTATCCTCTTTGAGGTTCATCCCTTTCTAATTTAAAACTCTGCCTCCACTCTTATCTCATAGTTGTCTGTTCAGTCATTTCCTTACAAGGAAGACTTGGAACGTAAGTTACAGTCTTTCTCTCTAGCCTAAGTCCTGCCACTATCATGCACAATCTCAATGTCCTCATGTATGACTTCCAGTGTCTATGCATTTTAGTTCCTTGACTTCCTCACTTCCAATGACCTCCCCTTCATTTCAGCCTCCACTCCAATGGCCGCACCTTAGCCTTTCAGATGATTCTGACACTGCTCTACATCTTCAATCACAAATTTAGACATTCGTGTGTGTGTGCATGTTCACCTATTGAGACCTGTATTTCAATGAATTTTGCCTCTGCTTAGAAGTAAATCATTATTGTTTGAACTTTGAGATTACCTCTTTCTTACAATAGTAAGCCTTACTATGAATAGTAGCCCCATATAGTATTATTGTTTTTCTTTTATCTTTTCTTAAAAACAATATCATGTATACAGAAGTTGTGAGTTTAATAAAAATAGTTTTTTTTTCCCTGAATCATTTAAGAATAAAATTCTGGCCCAATGCCCCACCACCCCTGAATACTTTAGTGATTACTTCTAGGTTATTTAATTTGTTGGCATACAATTACTCATAGTATACCCATATAATTTTTTTTTCATTTTCATAAAGTTGGTAGTGATGTCCTCCTTTCTTTTCTAATTTTAGTAATTTGAGTATTTCTTCTTTGGGGATGGAGTCAGACTAACTAAAGGTGTACAATTTTGTTACCTATTCAAAGAACTAACTTTCGGATTCATTGATTTTTCCCTATTGTAGTTTCATCCTCTACTTCATTTGTTCTCATCTGATTTTTATTATTTCCATCCTTATCCTTGTTTTCGGTTTACTGTGTTTTTTTCCTAAATTTTTAGGGTGAAAATTTAGATTATTCATTTGAAATCTTTTTTTAAAAAATTAATACAGGCATTTACCACTATAAATTTTCCTCTAAGCACTGCTCTAGTGGCATCTAATAAGTTTGGGCATGTTGTGTTCTCATTTTCATTTATTTTAAAGTAATTTCTAATTTCCACTGTGATTTTTTTTCTTTAATACATTGTTTTGTTGCTTAGTTTCCACATATTTGCAATTTCCTTCTGTTTTTAATTTTTGATTTTATTTTGGTTACAAAACTGGCTTTGCGTGGTTTCAACCCTTTTAAACTTAATCCTGTTTTGTGGTCTCTTCTGGAACCTAGCATATGGTCTATCCTGGAAAATGTTCCATGAGTGCTTGAGAAGATTTTATATTCTGCTTTTGTTGGATAGAGTGTACTATAGAAGTCTGTTAGAATTAGTTTGTAGTGTTTTTCAAGTCTTTTATTTCAGTCTCATTTTTCTCTCATAGTTGTTTAAGACATTATTGAAAAGGGCTACTGAAGTCACTAACTTTTATTGTTGAATTTTCTATTTCTACCTTCAGTTCTGCCAGTCTGGCTTTTTAAAATGTATTTTAGAGCTCTGTTGTTAGGTGCATATATGTTTATAATTATTATATCTCCTGATGCATTGACTCTTTTATCATTGTAAAATGTTCCTTTTTATCTCTAGGAACATTTTTGTTTTGTTTTGTTTTAAAGTCTATTTTGCATGGTATCAGTACAGCAACTTCTGCTGTCTTATGGTAGCTTTTTGCTTAGTATATCTTTTTGCATGCTTTAGCTTTTAACTATTTGTTCCATTGAATCTAAAGTGTCTCTTGTAGGCAGTACATGTTCAGACTACTTTCTTTAATCCATTCTTTAATCTCTGCCTTCTGAATGGATGTTAAATACATTTGTCATTAGTGTACTTACTGATAAGGTAGAAGTTACATCTGCTATTTTGTATTTGTTTTCTACATGCTATGTCTTTTTTGTTTCTCTATTCCAACATAACTCTTTTCTTTTGTGTTAAATTATTATTTTATAGACTACCATTTTAATTCTTTTGTTTCTTTGCTTTCATACAGTTTTTTTTCTAATTGACTGCCATAGGATTACAATTAACATCTTAATTTAAAGACTGTATGATTAGGATAAATACCAACTAATTACAATAGTATACAACAGTTTTTCTCCAACATAGTTGTATTCTCTTTTGGGGATGCGGTCAGTCTAACTAAAGGTTTGCTACCCGTCTTCTTCTTTTTGTTATTATCATCAATCAAATTACATCTTTATATACTATAGGCCCATTGTCACAGTTTTATAATTGCTTCATTATGCAGTTATTTTTAAGTCAGATAGGAGAATTAAAAAATTATAACCAAAAAGTACATTTATATTGTCTTTTATATTTACCTATGTAGTTACTTTCCAGTGCTCATTATATCTTCATGTGGTTCTGTTACTGGGTAGTATCTTTTATTACCATTCTAAAGGATTCCCTTTAGTATTTCTTGTAGGCCACATCTGCTGGTGACAAATTCTGAGAATGCCTTTATTTCTTCCTCATTTTTGAAGGATAGTTTTAATGGATATAGAATTTTTAGTTGGTAGTCTTTTCTTATTAACACTTTGCTTAAGTCATCCCACTGTGTTCTGGGATTTCTATTTTCTGATAAAGTCAGTTAATTTTATCGAGGATCCCATATCCCTCAGGAAAACATTTTGAGTTGTTGTTCTCTAGCTACTTTTAAGCTTCTTTCCTGTGACTGCTTTCCTGTTTTTGTTAATAACTGGATGTTTTAAATAATATAATGTGGCAGCTCAGCAAACCCATCCCCAAATAGCCACACCATAGTTTGCTGTTGTTGCCGCTGTTTGTTTAGTTACTTTCCTTGATCAATTCCTTGTCATGTGTGACCACTGAACTAACTGTAACTCTGCTCAGTTAGCTTAGTGGTTGGTTAATAATTAAACAGAGATTTATTTAAACGATTGGACCAATAAATCTCCCATCCATTGTGGAAGGCGTGTGTGTGTGTGTGTGTGTGTGTGTGAGTGTGTGTGTGTGTTGGAGTGGAACTTCAGTGCTCAGTTCAAAATTATTCTTTAGGCTTCACTTCTTGCTTTGGCAAGGCCTCAGCATCACCCTGAATTGGAGAAATCAGGGACTTTTTGGATCTTTCCTGGGCGAGTGCACAGCCTTATGTTACATTTGCACCTGCCTTCCTAGATTCCCAGGAATATGTTGGAGCTTTGCAAAGCCCCGTATGGACATCTCTTTCCCCAAATCTTCCTTTCTAGTTTTTGTTCAGTTGCTGGTTTGCCACACTGGCATCACCAGTTGTATTCCTATGGCTGCTGTAATAAATTGCAATAAACTGAGTAGTTTAAAGTAACAGAAATTTATTCTCTCACAATTCTGGAGGCTAGAAGTCTGAAATCAAGGTGTTGGCAGGGCCTTGATCCCTCTGAAGTCTCTAGGAAAGAATCATTCATTATCCTCCTAGCATCTGTGGCTGATGCAATCTTTTTTAAAATTAATTTATTTTTATTATGGTGACATTGGTTAACAAAATCCAGTAAGTTTCAGGAGTACAATTCAACAGTAAGGCATATTGATGCGATCTTTGATGTTTGTTTCTTGGCTTGTATCTGTATCATTCCAATCTCTGCCTCTGTTGTCACATGGCCTACTTACCTCTGTGTACCTCTTATTGGTCTCTGTGTTCAGATTCTCTATTCTTATAAGGACATCATTCATTAGATTTAAGGTTCATTCTAATTCAGTATGACCTCATTCTAACTTAATTAAATCTTCAAAGATTCTGTTTCCAAATAAGGTCATATTCACAGGTCTGGGAGTCAGATTTAAGTATATATTTTAGGAGGACACAATTACAGACAGGTAAATAGTGATAATTCTCTGTGGATGGGGCTTTTTGCAAGTTCTAAACTGGTTCTGTCCCTCTCAGTGGCTGCTAGGCTGATGGTTTTCATAGCTCCTCTGCTTGCAATTCTGGTTTTCAAAGCTTCTTCAGAGCTGAGGAGTAGAGAATGAGAATAGAGCAAATAGGAGGGATGGGGGCAGTGTTGGTAGTCTGATAGGCCTCCTCAAATTATACCAATTAATTTGCGTCATGGTCTCGCCTAATTTGGAATTTACCCCACATGTGGTTTTTAAACCTACCTCATCACTGAAATCATTTGTAGTGATTTTACATACAGGTGTTATATATTGTTAAGATGATATTTCAAGAATGCAACAAACATGGCCTCTAAGGATCAGACTGCTATAGAATTGGCCATTGTTTCTTGGCCTTTTCAGAGAACAGATCTAGCAAGTATACTAATTCCTAAAATAAGGTAGAATTCTACCAGCAAGAGAGAGAAAATGTGTAGAAGTGCAATAGAGGTCAACACAGTCCCTTAGTAGGCACTTAGGCTTCCTCACTTTCTCACTGGGCATGAACCCTGGGTGAGGTGGGCAAAATGGAATAGAAACTGGCTGGATCAGATAATAATGAGAATAAAGAGAATTGGCACCATACTTCTTAGGGCATGGCTTAGGGAAACTGAAAACTTTTTAAAGAAGCCATAATCACACATGGCATTGATACTGTAAAGTAGCAATGTTTAAGGGAGGTATCTAGGTGGAAGGCCCTGAGGTAAGCATTACCGAATGGTGTGAGAGAGAAGCTAAAATTTCTTTTGTCTGAGAGTGGGCCTGTGGATCTTGTGAACACTTGGGTTTGGAGTGATCATGATACCAAAAACCTGAATAGATCCAACACACGAAAATCAAAGGGAAACTTGTACCTTACAGCCACAGAGGTAGACAGCCAAAATGTACTCCAAAATGGAGATCGTATGTGCCACTGTAAACCAGGTTGGAGAGAACTAGTGACCATGAACCATTGGACTGAGTATCTAGCCCCCAATGCCAGGGAAATGTGTAAACTTTCGAGAACTTAGATCATCCCTACTGATAAATGAAGTAGTGAGAGGAAAAGAATCCTAGAGTGACCAGTTATCCAGGAAGCACTAAAAAAATCAGAAAAAACTGAATTTACCTTGATGTGGCAAGATTAAGTTTTCTGTCATTGGTAGAAATGGGGCTCAAGAGCTGAGTGGTTACTGAGAAATAAAGAAATTTCTCTTTGTACATACTTTTTTAAGTTGTCTTCTTAGAAAAAATGTTATACATGCTTTTAGTTTTATCTGTAAAATAGACATAATGTTAACTGCCTCATAAAATTGTTATATGAAAATGAATTAGAGACTTATTACAGTGACCTGGAGTACAGTAAGCACTCATCAAATGCACTAGTAGCAGACTGAGGAGGGAAGCTCTGAAATGCCCTTATCATGATATTTGTAAATTGCTCCAACCACACCCATTTAGAGTTTTAGGAAGTCTCATTAATGTCCTTGTAAATTAGTAAACATAATTCAAGAGTACCGAGAACCAGAAAACAAGTCTACTGGTCCATAATTCTGGAAAAAAAAAAAAAAGCATTTAAAAGTGTCCAAATGTGTTCAAACAATGCCCCTAAGCTAAACATACTTTTGTTCTTTTTGCCAAATATGCTAACCTCTTATATAATATGAGGATGTGATGGGAGTTAATAGTAATATTCATCATTTGAAAAATGTATCCCTTTTCAATTTCAACATTTCTCCCTTTTTCAAAATGGCAAAACTGAGAGCATACAGTATCAGCCAATGGGTATTGGGTGGATGGATATTTAAAGTGGCTAGAAAGCCTCTCTCTCAAAACCTTGGATAGGAATATGTTCTTTAAATGTCCCATCTCAAAAGATAACTTCTTTTGGAATTACATTGTCTCAGAAGGCAGTAATTGTAGTTTATTGCCTGGACAAGCCCCAGATGGCCTGACTGTCCAGTGCTGTGATTGTGGGTAACCAGTAGTATTGAGTGTCTGTTTGGTAGTGCATTACCAGTGCACTGTGCTTACTTTAAAGTGTATTTTTTTCCCACTACTTCCTTCATCAGCATATGTAGAAAGTTCTTAAAAATGATAAACCATAAAACATTACTTTAAATTCTTGTTTGTAGGAAAGTTGAACATAAATTAAAAATAACAAAACAAAATAATTTCAATTTATTCTGATACGTTGTAATATCCACATTGCACTTTTTTATACATCTATAATATCCACATAGCAATTTTTTAGAGCCAAAATATTTTTACATGAACTATCTTGTTTTATTTATTCTCACAAAATCCTTGTGAAACTGGAGGAGGGAAAGGTGGGTGGAAATCTTCAGCATCTATGACAGTTCTTCCCAGGATTCTTCCCTGCAGAATTACTGAAACTGTTATAACACATCAGCCAGATTTTTCCTTTTACCAAGAGGTCCCCTTCCTTGAGAAGATAAGAAGCTAAGCAATTTATAAGGATTAACATTTCTGTGTTCCTAAGGCTAAACCACAGTTAACTGAACTATTCAGGTTTATGTGAAAGCCACATCAGAATTAAAACTTCTTTTTCATGCTTCTCCTTTATTTGGCAGATGACTCAAGAGATATATACCAATGCTAGGGAATTCTCACTCTCAGATGTTAACGCCTTCATCTGTACCTCCTCAGACCACCTTTACATTTCTTCTTTTTTCCATATTTCAGGTCTCAAGGTAGGCAGAGGTGGAATGTCCAACCCTTTCAGTTCTGGTCTTAACATTCCCCTCCATAATCTCAGAATTTGTCTCATTTTTACCTTCAGTCTTTCTGTCTACATGGTCTTCCCTTTGGGCTATATATCTGTTAAGTCTGTCCCGTTAAACCACAACCACAAACAGAAGTCTCATTACCCTGCTTTTCCCCCTTGACTCTTCATCTCTCTCCTCCTGGTGAGCCACCTCAGCCTGCTAACAATTCATAACCCTCATGTGCCACTCCATCATTCAACTCCCCTGCTCAGAAGGATCCCAGGTTGTCCCATTATGTGAAGCTCAAAGTCCCAAGCCTGGCTCAGGGCCCTCCAAGTCTTTATCAGGTAATATATCCTCTCATATTCTGCATTTTTGCCAAGCTGAATTACTCGGTGTTGCTCTATTGTAGCTCAGTAATTTTAACAAGCAATCCTTCTACCTGGAATGCCAACCATTACCAGCTGGAATGCCAGTATGTGTCCATACTACAAATTCCAGTTTAAATGCTACCTCCTCTAAGACATTGTCCCCAGTTACCTCAGACTCAAACCAATTCTCTGAAATCCTCATCACTTAATTTGAATTTCTCTTGTTATAGCTACTGATGTATATTTTTTTCATCTCTACTACATTGCATGCTATTAAAGTTAGAAACTATACCTTACACATTTTGTAAAAAGCAAATTGCCTTTACATTGCAAGATATAAATAGATGTTTTCTAAATAAATTACAATTAGGCAGAAAATATAATAAATTTATTTAAGTGAATATTAATTTTTATGCTGAATAATCAAGTCCCTACGGTTTTAAATCCTTAAACATAACTTAGTAATTATATTATACATGCTTACTAAAAGCTCTCCTATATACTTTATACAAGTTTTTACTTCATAATACATACATAGTAAGGTAAGTATGAAACAAAGTTCTTTGGTCTGTATCCCTGAAAGTCTAACTTTCTTGGTACCCACAGATGCCCTCTCAAATGTTTAATAACTGAGACACTCTTCCTTCCCCAGACCATCTGTTTTCTTACAAAGACATCCCTAAATAAGATATCCACATAGAATCTGTTTCTTTCCAAATCCTTCCACACACACCTCCTCCACCTGCCCTACTCAAAGTCCTCCTCTCTGAAGACCAGTATCAGATGTCTCGACAACTCAAAGCAGCAGTTAGATTTACCATGGTGCCATTGTTTGGGGGAAGTAAATTGGGGGGAAATCCAAGGCAGGCAGTGAGCCTTAGGACACACGGCAATGGACTCTGTCCCTAGGGATAAAATTGCCTAGTCGAGGGACCTATTCAACAGGGCAGTCCCCAGTCCCTCACCTAGCTGTAACTTGAGAACAGAGGTGGTCGGGTATACTGGCTTCTCTACTCAGGAGTCTGTGGTACTAGGATCTTTAATGGTTCCAGCCAGCAACCCCAATCTAGACTCTACTACCCAGCAAATCTATGATGCAATAAGTAGGAAAGAGGAGAAAATATATTTAAATTAAAAATAATTTATACAGCTATTGTCCTTTTGCTCTCACTTCAAATCTCCCCTCTTACCATTCTCTTCTGATCGCCTACTTGTATCATCATTCTATCATCTTTATGTCCTTTGTATCTTGAATCCAAAGACATACCTACAAACAAATTGGAAGCAAGTGAAGAGAATGCTGAATAGATATTTCCAGGCCTCCAAAGCTGATGGTAAGCCTCTACTCTTTGAGTTTGCCTTTTGGACTCAGTGTCATGATCGTAGGTGGCAAGTATGGTGGAATGGCTCTAAGTTTACACACTTAGACCCTCCTCTCCAGACCACCAACCTAGTATCCTCCCAAATGACCTATTTTCAAAGTATTACCTGACTCCAAATACCTCTTGCTTCTGCAGAGCTCTAGTTAAACTCTTCTACTTTGAGGAGGCAAGATTGATAGAATTAAGAACACATACTTCCCTTCTTTCCACTTATCAAAATTTTAGTGAATTAACTAATTTGTATGTATTCACCATCTATATCACCTTTAAGATATAGATCCTGTGAAGGCAGAGACCATGTCTGCCAGGTTCTTTTCCATATGCACAGTGTCTGGCACATAAGTGGTACTAAGTCCTTAGTGAATAAGTGGAGGAACAGGCAGGTGGTTTGGAACATAGCTGAAGGACAGGATTGGTGGGTAGAGACACATTTGCTGATCTTTTCTGAATACATATGCATTTGACTGTATACACACATGTACACACACACACAGAGACAGATACACACATCTTTATTATAGCTATATAAAAATTGCCTGTGTGCCTCTGCTCTGGACCTCCATGACTGGCTTCCCAGTCATGCCATTCTTTTGGAATAAGCCTATCCCTCCAGGCTTCCTCTACGCTATCCTTCCTCTAGATGATCTGATATCTTCTTCTCCCTTATTATACATTAATATGTATGGATGCTCCAGAGGCTCTCCTGACAGGGGAAGAGTCTGTGAGAAGGCAAGGCTCACTTGACAGTTGGACTGAGCACTGGTCCTGTTTACTTTAACATATGCTGGAAAAGATAAGAGCAGAGCAGAGGTCTGTTCAGGTCTTGCACATCCACAGAAAGTGGCTCCCAAGGCTACATTTTCATTACCGAAAACACCTGCTCTCCAGGCCTCAGCTGCCTGCTCAACATCCCTCCTAGATTTCCTCCTGCCACAGCAAATACAACGTGCTTCAAATTAAACTCATCACAGGTTCCTTATGTTACATTTATCTCTTTAACGGTAAGACTCGCATTCCAAAATTCCAGGCCGGAACCCTCAATTACACTTTTTAAATCTCTTTTTTCCCCTTAACCTTCATATTCTGTGTAGCCAATTCCTATTGATCATCCCTTTGCATTATCCATTAGATTTGCCCCTTTGTATTGCGATCAACCACTGCCATCCCAATCCGAGTTTTCCTCACCGTAGTCCTCACTTATCTTTGTTACTATAATATTTATAACCAAATCCACTAGCAAACCAGTTTAATCTTTTTACAGCCCCCCTTTGTAGAAAAATAGCTTATGCTTCTCATTTTCTAGCACATGAAGGCTGAAAAATCCATGACTGACTTCTTAAAATCTGGCCCCATCCTATGTACTAGTCCAATCTCTGTCGCAAGATACCTCAAGACACCCCTGTTAGGCCACTTACCTCACAATTTTCCACAAAAACAACAAAAACATATTAAGAACCTTTGTGTCAGACTCGGTGATCAGCATGGGAGATAAGGCAGAATCTAAAACAAACATGATTCCTGTCCTCATGCATCCTACAATCCACCTTGGGATTTTCTCTCTTATCTGTCAGTAGTGCTCTGCCACTTAACATGGCATCACATGCCATCATATTACTGTCTTATTCATATATTCAACTAAGGATTATTTATTAACCATGTAATTTGAGTAGGGCAGGTGGAAACTTCAAGCTCTGATGTTGGAGATTAAGTTGTCATTACATACCTAGTGTCTAGCACAAGGCCTGGAGGTAGGTAAGTAGTTCATAATCTTTTTTAAATGAATGAATCACATAATAAAAGATTACAAACATAGATCAGTCAGAGTTTAGGGGAGAGAGAAATCAGAATGTTGAGTTTGCAGACGGCTGTGCTTTGGAGGATGTGTCGGATGTGCACAGACTGAGAAGTGGGAGGAGAGCATTGCAAGCAAGTGCAGTGCCGAAATGTGAGGCAAGGAAGTGAGGCTGATTGCTCCCCCTCCACTACCTGCCCCTCTCTGTTTCCATAGTAATAGAGCATAAACAGCCCAGCTAGCCCTTGAATCGGAATTAGCTATGTGATTATATTCTCACCGATAGAATAGGCGGAAATCATATGTATGATGTCCACATGATTTGCTGTAATAATCAGAAGAGGAATAAACAGCACAAGTTTATTTCTTGCTCTCAAAAATCCTCTGCCCAGAGGACTTCTTTGCATTCACTTGAAATTTCTGCAGGTTTCCTCATAGCACCTCATAGCATCGACATGTGTTTTGTGGTCATCATGGCAAGGGAAGCGAGGGCTGGAGAGGCAAGAAGAAACAAAAATGTGAGAAATCAAAACTTTATATCTAGCTATACCAAAGACACAAGAATCTCTGAATACAGCATGCAGCCTCCAAACTGAGAAGGACATATACCACCATGACACAGAAGAAAAGTTTAGAGGGTTAGTCTTCTAATGGAAAAGGATGTGATTCTTAGATGGAAACATCCGTTGACCTCTTGCTCCTCCAAACGCACAATGTGAAATGGCTTTACCCTTTTGAACACCACCAGAGAAAAAGAGTATGACTACATGGGAGACACTTTTGTTTGTTTGCTCTTTAAGTTTTATTTTATTTATATTATTATTTCTTTTGCTTTTTGCTTAAGTTGGAACAATAAAGAGTGGTTAAGGATTCTCAATAAAGAAGTATGTTTCTTTTGCTTTTCATTATAAGTGATTTTCTCTTCTCTGTTTCTAGAATGACCAGAGGAGGTATTTGTTTCAACAAATAAGGTCATAATCATACTCAATCATTTTTTATACTCCTTTTGAACATGGGAAACATCTACCTGTTGGCCTGTTAGGATTATTATATTACGAGTATTACATTATAGCAATAATAAAGCAGAATACAATTCTCTTCTTAGTTATGATTAGCTGAAATGTCAGTTAACCAGAAGAGGGTTAATATTCTAATCTCATATCCAGATAAATATCAGACTGAAATGATAGGTTTAAACTCTTCATGAAACAATGTAACACAAAAGAAAAAAATAGAGAATTGAAAAAATGATTTGGGAAAAATAAATATAAACATGATGATGAAAATATACTTATAACCTGACTAATTCATGATGAGGATTTATGTTTATCTTAATATGATCATCACCCAATTTTCCTATTAAGTTGGCTCTTTAAGCATCTATTTCATCAGCTTCAAAACATGTTTGTGGTGAAATCATTATGAATATGATGCATGGGGAAAGCATGGACTGGAAGACAGTCTTGCCCCAACAGCTCTGGACTGGGGGCGTGCTGACTATGGTAGAGACATTTCAGAGGTGGCCGACAAGGATGTTGTGGTGGAACTGGATGAGGTGAGATGATTGTTCATTGAGAAGCAGAGCTGGAGCATGGGAAGATTTGAATTCTAGTCCCTAACTTTGACAGTGACCAACTATGGTGCTTTGGTGTTGAGATACAAGGGGATGAAGCTCACCCAGTTATGAATCAACTAAAACAGGAAAAGGAATCAGAAAATCATTTTATTATTAAACTAATAAAAGCTAGATTTGAGAGCAGAGCTTAAGTGTGCAGGTACCATAACTCTGCAAATACTGAATTCAGAAAAAGACAAATTTACCCCACTAACCCCAGCCAGAAGCGCAGTGACACAGCTACAGGCCTCCCACAGGGCAGAGCCTAATCTAACACTTGGGGCACGGAGGAGCAGTGCAGAATAGGTATGTCCTGTGATGGATCTCTAAGTGAAAGAGGGGCCTAGGGGCAAAACCCATATGCCTTGTCTTTCTCCCAAACTAATAATCATCTAACTCGTTCTACCTCCATGGGGGATGTGAGAGACCAGAGTGTTTAGGGATAATTCCCTCATTGGAGAACCTAGAGGCATAGTAAAGTGATCCCTCTCAAGGTAAGTCACTTCAGCTTTATAAACCTCAGAGTTTTTCATATGTAAACAAATATCTCCAGTGTACTAATATTTATGATTTTTAGCTCCAATATTTATGATTTTTAAAATCCTCTTTAGGGCAGGTCTGTACTCAGGACTGGTAAAAAGAGGACAGTTCTCCTGGAGGTCACTAAAGGCCACTTAGAATAAGAAGGTGTTCCTGAGCTAAGGTGTTCCTGAGCTATGCCATCCAAATGATTTTTTCTACCATATGTTAACAAATATTTATTGCGTACTTTCTATGTGCCAATGAACAGAGTGATAAACATATTAGGTACCCACCTGCTATCCTAGAGCTTATACTTTAGTGAGGAGAGACATAAATAAATAAACATTCACCAAATGCAAGAGGAGCTTTAAAGCAAGAAAAAGTGGAGGAGGAAAGTTGTAGGGATGGGGTGGGAGCAACTTTTCAGGCAGAGGGAACAGTAGGCGCAAAGGCCCTGAGGTTGAAATGGACACAGCACATTTAAGATGTTAAAAGAAGACTCTGACTAGAGTTTAGTGAGTAAGGGCATGAGTCATATGAGGTGGTGACAGAGGGCCCAGGCAGGCAGGGCATTATAGAATATGGTAAGGCATTTTTATTTCATTCCAAGTGAATGAATATCCAGTGAAGAGTTTTAAGTTATGAAAATATATAATGAATGATGTTTTAAAAAATCACTCAGTTATATGGAGAATGGATTTTGGGGCATGGAAAGTCAATATCGCTATGAGGTGATGTGAGCCAAGTAGGCAAAGCCACAGAAAAAAAGGGAGAAAGTGTCCTTCAGGTCTCTTGAATTAGCCCCAGAGTTTCTGCATCACAATCACCACTTGTAAGAGCTCTTAGTGCCTAAGTGGGTTATTAGAACCAAGTTGTTAAAAACTGATGGTTGGATGTGATGACATTAACTTGTCATTTTTATATCTTAGGGTAACATGATTTAGTGCTTAGTACAAAGAAAGAGAAGTCAATTTTTACCCAACAATTCCTCAAATACAATCTATTTAAAATAGTTGTTTTACTCGTTTCATTGAAATGGCTTTATTTTTATTTTATTTTATTAGTTTCAAGTATACAGTACATTGGTTAGACATTTATATAGTTTATAAAACAATCCCCCTAATTGCTCTTTCTCTCCTCTGGTTCTCCACCTAGACATTACATTAATGCCAACTGCATTCCTTATGCCATGCTCCCCATCCCCATCAACATCTATCAACTACTAATTTGTACTTCTTTAACCCTTCACCCCATTCTCCCAGCCCCTCAACTCCCCTCCTCTCTGGCCGTCACCAGATTGTCCTCTATAATTGTGAGTCCGTTTTCGATTAGTTTGGTTTTTTTTGGTCTTTAGATTCTATATATAAGTGAAATCATATGGTATTTATCTTTCTCTGTATGACTTATTTTACTCAGCATAATAACTTCTAGGTCCATCCATATCATTGCAAATAATAGGATTTCATTTTTTTTTAATGGCTGAGTAATATTCCATTGTATATACAAACCATAATTTATCCAATTGTCTGTTGATGGGCATTTAGGTTGCTTCCATATCTTGGCTATTGTAAATTGTGTTGCCCTGAACATAGGGGTGCATAGATATTTACGGATTATTCTTTTGGTTTTGTTTGGATAAATACCCAGAAGTGCAATTGCTGGGTCAAAAGGTATATTCATTTTTAATTTTTTGAGAAAACTCTGTTTCCCATAGCGACTATACCAATGTGCAATCCCACTAACAGTGTGTGGGGGTTCCCTTTTATCCACATCCTTGTCTATACTTGTTGTGCTTTGATTTATTGATGATAGCCATTCTGACAGATGTGAGGTGATATCTCATGGTGGTTTTAATTTGCATTTCTCTGATGATTAGTGACCTTGTGTATGTTTTCATATGTCTATTGGCCATCTGTATTTCCTCTTGGGAGAAATATCTGTTCAGGTCTTCTGCCTATTTTTTAATTGAATTGTTTGTTTTTGTTGTTGAGTTGTATGAATTCTTTCCGTATTTTGGATATTAACCTCTTATCAGATGTATCATAAGCGAATATCTTCTCCCAAACAGTCGATTGTCTTTTTGTTTTGTTGATGGTTCCCTTTGCTGCACAAAACTTTTTAGTTTGAGGTAGTCCCATTTGTTTATTTTTGCTTTTGTTTCCCTTGTCCAAGGAGATGTATCCGAAAAGAAATTATTGTTAATAGTATCAGAGTTTACTGCCTATGTTTTCTTCTGGAATTTTTATGATTTCAGGTCTTACGTTTGTCTTTAATCCATTTTGAGTCTATTCTTATATGCAGTGTAAGAAGGTGGTCCAGTTTCTTTCTTTCTTTCTTTCTTTTTTGCATGTATCTGTCCAATTTTCCCAGCACCATTTATTGAAGAGTCTGTCTTTATTCCATTGTATATTCTTGCCTCCTTTATAATATTTTAAATGAGCATATAGGCATGGATTTATTTCTGGGATATTCTGTTCCATTGATTAATGTATCTGTTTTTATGTCAATATCATGCTGTTTTGATTACTGTAGGCTCGTAATATAGTTTGGTATCAAGTAGCGTGATACCTCCAACTTTGTTCTTCTTTCTCAGGATTGCTGTGGCTATTTGAGGTCTTTTATGGTTCCATACAAGTTTTAGGATTATTTGTTCTAGATCTCTGAAAAATGCCATTGGTATTTTGATAGGGATTGCATTGAATCTATAGATTGATTGCTTTGATAGTGCGGCCATTTTAATGATGTTGATTCTTCCTATTCACGAGCATGGTATATGCTTCCATTTATTTGTATCTTCTTCAATTTCTTTTTTTCAATGACTTATAACTTTCTGAAAACAGGTCTTTTACCTCCTTGATTAATTTGATTCCCAGGGATTTTACTGTTTTTGATGAAATCATAAGTGGTATTGTTTTCTTAATTTCTCTGAAATGGCATTCTTATGCTCTACTCACTTCCAGCTCTCAGAAAGATACACTTGAAATCTAGATTTTCAAGTCAAATTTTGTCAGGCAGCTTCACTTCAGTTCATTTCCCCCAAATCCAAAATGAATTGACTCACTAATAAGTGAACAAATTTGTGTTCACTGTAGTGCCGAGTACACTGGGATCTCTTCTGGCTGTTTACATTATGATTATGACAATATCCACACCCTTCCTACCAGAAATGTTTCATAGGCTTCGGTACCTGGGACCCCTAAAATGTATTCTTCTATATATTTTTATACAAGACTTATTAGATTAGGGGAAATGTGAGAGCAGTGTTTATTGGGCAGGTAAGAGCAGCTTGGCATTCTGAAGTGTGTGTGTACTTGGTAAAATAAGTGAAGGGAGGATGGTTAGGGAGAAGATGGTTTTCATCTTGATGGTGTATTTCAAACCTCCAGTAACTTTTATAAGTGATAGCTGGAAGTAACACGTCCTTTTAACTTCACTAGCTGTCCCCAAATTATTGCCAAGTCACCAATGGCAAAAAGTGCCTGTAAAATAGACAAAGAAATAAAAAATGAGAGCCCATGTTGACTGCCCTAGGAACTCTGCCTGAAGGAAGTACCATGAGGACAGAGTACTTCTGAGAGCTGAGGTAATTTGGCACCAGGCTCTAGGGAGCTGAAGGTAGGAGAGTTCACTCTGGTCATTTGCAGTCCGGAGACAGCCCACAAGTGACCGCTTGGTTCATTCCACTCATTCACCCAGTACTTACTGAGCATCTCCTATGGCCCAGGCCTCATTAGGCAGGAAAAGAAAACTCCTTTTCTGCAAAGGACAGAAACACAACTCAAACTGACTTCAGCAAAAAGAGAATTTACGAGTTCATGTAACTCAAATATTTAGAGTTAAAAAAAAAAAAAATCTAGCTTCAGGAAACATTGGAGAAAAAAGTTCCAATGGTTTCTTGGGGAATCCATGTCTTAGCTTTGTTTTCTTCAGTATTTGTTTCATTCTCATGAGTAGCTCTCCTTGGAGGCAAGGGGTCACCCGGCAGTTCCACGCTCACAGTGTAGCGACCAAAGATGAAATTGAGCTTCTCTTTCTCCACAGTTTGAACAAAATCCACAAGATTGGCTCTAATTAGACTACCACGTGTAAATCTGAACCAATCAGTGACTGATGGGGGTTGGCCAGGGACTTGTATTACTTTGATCAGTGGGATCTGAGTCATGTCTCTAGCCACATAGGGCAAAGGAAGGTGAGTTCAGCTCCATCCAAACGACATGGGCAGGGATTGGAATCACACAAAGAGTGTAGTAGAGTGACTCCCCAAAGACACCTTTACTAGAAGAAAGGTAATAGTAAAGCAATAGTTATCCACTAAGTATTTAAACATGTCGGCCATTGCACGAGGTACAAAGCAGCCTTGCCTTCACAGTCTGGTTCCACAATACAATGCCATAAGTGCTATAATTAGGATGACTATATATCCTAGTTAGCCAGGACAGTCATATTTTGTGCCTGATGTTCCAGTATAATAATTAACACTGTACCCCTTTACTCAAAAGAGCCCTGGTTTAGACAATACATTACATGGCCACACTAACAATAACTGATGTATATTCAAATGAATATAGAAAGAAAAGAGAGGGAATGACTAACTGTGAGAGAGGTGAAAACGGTGGACTGGAAAGACTCATAAAGAAGGCGATGGTTTACCTGAACCTAAAAGGAAGTGTCGAAATGTTCCAAGTGGCTGAAGAAGCTAAGACTATTCCAAGGATCAGGAAAGGTGTGGAGGTATGAACAATCATTTAGTGTACAGAAATTGCTCCTACATTTCCGTGATCTGACAGGATTAAAGGTGTGCAGAGGAAAGGAGTGGGGCAAAAAACTGGAACGGAGGCCAGGTTACCAGCCTCTGATCAAAAGAAGAAACACCATATTAAAATGATTCGGCCAAGCTTATAGAGTCTAGAATTAAGCTAAAGACTTTCCAAATTTAGAGAAATTTTAGAAAACAGGCAAAACTGCTTCTTTTATTTCTGGTCCCATGAAACACTCTGAAGTATGATGAATCTGAGAAGTGAATTTAGAAGCTTGTTTTACTTCACTTAGATTCACAGCACCTGCTGCTGAAAATGTAACCCAGACTCGAAAGATGAAAAATGTCCTCTGTCAGGCACAGACATATGTTACTGGTTTAAATCATATATCACTTATGACTCAAGTAATGATAATCACAAAATGAAAAAACAAGCAGTTGTGTTGTATCATGTTTTCTGCTTATCCTCCTTGTGAGATACGTTATTTTAAAAAGATAGATAGAAATAGATCTATCATAGGATGTCGACGGGGCCAATATATTTGTCCAAAGATGTGGAAGAAGTGCAGATTACAAGGTGTTCTTGTAAACTATCTCCCAGATGTGCTGAATCTTTTGCATTATTAGCTTCACGCAGCCAAAGGAAGGTTTGTTCTTTAGTGTTAAATTGTTATGTTCACCATTTGAGAGGGAAAAGGAAAGTGTAAGCAGGCAATCTTATCACCTATGAGAAAAAGCTTCTTTCCAGTCTTATATTTTCTAGTCATTATATCACAATTCTCCATCCCCCTACAGTGCACTACACTAAGATATGAAATTTTATTTTATACAAGGCAAATTTTAAATGAATGTTGGAGTTGAAAGTATTATAATTTTAAATATGTGTAATAGCTAATTATTCTCTAGAGTATCTCTGTGAGTGGCTGACGTTAAATACCTTTATATAATAGAATAAAAATTAAACAAGAGGATTAAACACGAGTTAATCTTATCGCTTTCTAGCTATGGCCATTGATGAAACAGGCATTGTCTTGTCCACATGATACCACTAATTTAGATGTAAAGAGAATAGTTTGGTCCTTAATATAGATAACTCTTGAGGTTCGATAGTGAGGTTGCTGTCTCTGTTCTCTTTGTGCTTCTGTATAAGATCCCCTTCCTTAAAACTTTGCAGTTCATACCAGGCTATACCACCTTTCCTATAGCCAGTATCTACTAACTTTTTCATCCTTTCTTTTTATTTATAAAAGATTTCAGTATGTGAATCTCTGTCATTTTCTCCACTGCTGTATCTATCATTTTTATTGGTGACTTTAATCTTCCTCAAGGAAGATCAAGGAATTGTGAAGCCGTGGGAGGGATGAGTTTTTCACAAGCGTATCCTCCACTGTCTTACAACAGCTATCCACTCCTACAGGTATATCTTTGACCTTGTCACTGACACTCTATACTTCCCCAGTTTTCTACATCCAGTTCTTTAACCTCACTGCCCACTGTTCTCTCTCATTCCCACTCCATCTATGTTTTGATCATTCCAAGTCATATAAGTTATGAAACTTTACTTTTGTTCATTCTTCATGATCCTTCTCATTTTTCTTTATTCAGCTTGTTTCATATCATTATATCTATGTATTTTAGAAGTTCAACTCTCTTGCCCCTTGTTTCTTCCATTTTACTTTCCTCCAAAAAAAAGTCTAACTCTGGTTATCCCACTAGCTCTTATTTCATGTTGGCAGCTAAAGAAATCTGGAGGAAAGCATGCATGTCTGCTCACTGATTCTAATTTCAACTTGTGACCACAAATCCTTCCTGGGTATTCAGTACTGCTTGATTATCTTTATACTTTCGTATATATTTGTTTCTCATGCTCTAAAATAAGACTATATCACAATTTTTGCATATCCTCAAACTTCCATTCTCTAGTCCAAGATGCAAAGCATCCTCTGTGCACCTATTTCCTCACACTTTCCGTTATAAGAGATGGCACATGCCTGCTTCCACCAAAACGAGGACGCGGGCATTTGCTCTCAAATGTCTTTTCTACTCCACGGCTCTTCTCCTGAAATATTCCTTCTTTTCATTAATTTAGCTCTCCGAACTTAATTATTCTCACTAGCATAAACATGTTCATTCGATTTCTTCCTCTGGCTTCTGCCACATTACTCAGCTCCCTTTTGGAGAAAAACTTCAGAAGTGCTGACTGAAGTTGCTATCTCTATTTCCTCTCTATTCTTTTCTTTCTTTAGCCCACTCCAGATGGCCTTAACCCCCTATTCCTCTGAAACTATGCTATGGTAGGCCAACAACAACCTATGTTCTGTCCAATTTAATGGTCACTTGATTTTCCTTATCTTTCTAGACTTCTTATAAGCATTTGGCAGAGCGTACCCATCCTTTTTCTAGAAACACTTTCTTTTCTTGATTTTTCTCCTTCCTCACTGGCCGCTTCTCCTTTCCTGCTCCTCCTCTCTCCTCATTCTCTAGTTTGTTCCTGGAATACATCATTCCCATATTAGGTTCTCAGTTTGGAATTCTCTTTCTATCTTCCCAGGACAATCTCCTACCTGTCAATCATCTTACTTTAAAGATCACCCCTTTGAAAGAGCATTTTCTGACAACTCAGTTTTAGTTTGTCAGAAACACACAATCATATCACCTTGTTTTATCTTTACTATAGATCTTAATAAATTCGTAATTAATTTTTATTGTCTGTCTCACCCCACTAGAATATAAATTCCATGAAAGTGGGGGAATTTGTCTGTCTTGTGCCAGGTTGTAGGCAATTAAAACTATTTCTTGTGTGAATGAGAAAGTTAACATTGGTTTACACAGTGACAACTGTTAATTACTAACTGTAACTTCATTGCAGTTTCATATTTATCAAAACATTTGATGCCATATGGGTGGAAATTTCTTCACTCATCCACAAAATAAGATTGTTGCTTATAAATTTAAACCTAAAGAGGATCTAGAATAAAGTTTTAGAAGCCGCTGCATTTACTTCGATCTCTCTTTTCAAATACTAACCTAGGAATTGTAACACTGATTCTTGATAGATTGAGAGTCACTCTTAAAAGAAAAAAAGGTCTTTCAAAGACAGTAATAGTAGCTAATCTAAAAAAAAAGGATTTCTAATTAAATCATAGACAAATATGCCACAAGATCTATCTTCAATTAAAACTTAAATGTTAATATTTAAACATAAATGTATTAAGATTTATTTTAATATAATTCTAGATTATTGCGATGGCATTGTTTTTTGTAATGAGAATTATTATATATTAGTTTTTTCTGTAAATTATGCTAACACTTTCTTTCCTTTTTAACATTGATTTATCTTTTTTTAAACTCTGAAACTAAGTTGGAAAATCAGTTTTGGAAACAGAAATCTAGAAAACTTGCATAAATTTTTAATTTAGGTACTTTTCAACAAAAGGAAAAGTTAACTAAAACATCAGTATACAATTAATGAAATTTAGAGCAATTTTTTATGATAACCTAAAGACTCATGTGCCTTTATAAAAAATCAGATCCTATAAGCAATTTGCTTATTAAATATAACAGTCCCTGGTATTGCCAAATATCTTTCTTAATATGTGAAATAAGTATGTATTTCTCAATACCTTCTCATTTTCATGCCAAAAAGTTGCCGACTATAAAATTGTTTATTTATACTATAAAACAGAAAAAATCATATTCTATCCTCAAGAACAAAGGCTGGGATTTCCTGGCCAATATGGATGATGTCTCATGCTGGTTTTATAAAAAGGCAAATCTCAATTTAAAATAAAAACATATTTTTAAGGAGATTTTACTCATAATATTTCTGTTGTGAACAGTTCTTAACCAATGTCACCTATTTAGGGATGTTAATCCACGTATAGTGTGATAGTCCAGTGATAAAATAAAATAAATACAATCCTTTCAAGAAAGAATTAATTTAAGAATCCACAATTGTAAATTTACTATCTGAAATTTTTCATTTTTGTAAAAGAAATAAAACATTAGTTGGAGATAAGCAATTGAAACGAAGACGCATAATGTTTAATTTTTAAGACTATTGTGTGTGTTTTTAACTTACTGGACATAATATTAAAAATGTATGTTTTCTAACTCAGAAGTAACCTTCAAGCAGTAAGAAAATATGATAGTAAGTAGGAGTAAATAGATGTGACTTTCACAAAAAAAATTTATTTCCAATACAAAGAAAGATTATTATGTATTATTAAAGACTATGAGAAATAAGTGAAATTGACCTCTTCAGCACTGGTTTTTCTTCTCTAATACTTTTGACCAAAAAAAAAGTTTCCTATTTTTAGAGCATTCTTTGCAAAATGTCTTATATTTCGCATTATTGGTCAATGTTTATTTTTCTAGTATCACGCAGCTTATGGGAAATAAGTGAAACACTACATTTATTTGAGTTATTCTTGGATGTTGAGCTATGATACTTTTCTACATAGACTAAATATTATTTTGATATATTAAATGTAGACCCTATATTCTCCCTTTACAGTCATATCTGTTATTTGATTTTTTTCCAAGTCATTAGTCCTCCATTTTTTTTTTTTTTTTATCATGGCTTTAAATATCCAGTGAGACCTTTTGATTTCTCACCTGAACACTAATAAATCACTCCTTTGAAGCTGCTTCAACTACAGCTACACAGCCGAGAATATCATAATAAAAATGATTGAGATAATAGTCATCATCATCATCGCCGTATTAATCTCCTGGTCACAATCACAGCTTCCTCAGGCCTCAGCAAATTCTCCATTCCTTATAAAGATTGATGAACTAAAATATACAAGAAAGTCTCCTTTTGCTCAGGAATCTCAAAGCATTTTGTAAGTTTGACTTTTGTATTGCTTATGATAATCACATGTTGTAACTAAGAAAAGATGCAGAGTAAGAGGTTAAGTTTAAGCATGATATGCTCTTTATTTAATTTTAAGTAACTGATGGAACACAAACCAAGATCCAAGGGAGTATTGAAGGATATGAAAAGGAAAGCTACAGAAACTTAAGCATTTGCAAAGTCTGGTTCTTCTGAAGAGAAGTGTCTGCAGAAAGAATATCAACGAGGAAAAATGTCAGGATAAATATTTTCCATTGCCCTTGAAAATGATACCAGTACAAGAGGGGTTGGCAATAATACTCTCGTGCTTGGGAGATTTACAGAAATCTTCTGAACAGCCATTGCAATGCCAGGCTCTTGATGGTGTGGTACAATTTGAAGGGCCAAAGAAGGTCCCCTACAGCAAAAAGAAAAAGAACCCCACTGCTAATAGACTAATCTTTCACTAGAAATACTTTCCTTTGCGAAGTCTTTAAAGTCTATAGTTGAGGTTCTCCCAAATACCAGTGAGTGAAACCACCTGTGTCAGAATCCGTGGAAATCCTGTTTTCACATGATGCCTGGGCTTTGTTTCCAAGAGTTTCTTAAGGTGGGCGTTAGGAATCTATGTTTTTAAGATACTTCCCATTTGATGTGCAGCCAAGGTAGGAAACCATTGTTATCTCCCATTAAAAAGTCAACTAAAATTAAGGAGTTCATAATTGAAGTCATTAATAACTTGTACCATAGAAAAATTAGTTGACATGTGAGAATGATGTGCTCATGCAGGGAAGACTCCAGAAGACCAAAACGGGGAAAGAGACACACAGGAGGTAAGCAGTGACCCAATATCAAAATCAAGGTCTGCTTTGTCTAAATAAACCCATCAATTTAATGTGATGATACTTTGCTGAGTGCTTCGAAAACTCACCGTGTGCCAAGTATTATTCTAAGTACTTTACAATATTAATCTTCATAACAACTCTGTGATGTGGATACTAGTATTTTTCCCATTTTACAGATTGGGAAACTAAAACTAAGGTGAAGATATGAAGTCAGTTACCCAAGGTCACACAGGTATTATGTGGTTGAGCTCCACAGTCCTGCTAATAGCTGGACTGCATAATGCTATCTTTCGGCTATGTTAGATAGCAGGCCAGGCGCTGAGAAATCAAAGACAAATGGCCTTTAGAGAATTTTAGACTAATGGAAAACAACTGGGAAATCAGGTTCTTGCCATCTGTGCTTTAGAAAGAGAAAATAAAAACTCAATCTTGCCCAAGCAGATCCTGGTTGACTGTCCAGCCTCCTCATTGCTACTCACCATCTTTGCAGGAACCCATTAGTTGGCTTTACAAATGCTTCTCCTTGGTCTCTCCTGTGCTTTTGTCAGAAAAAATGACAGGAAAATTTGAATATATATTCAATTTAGAGTGGAGTCAGTTTTATTTCATTTTGAAGTGGAATGTAACTAGATGTTAGTTGTGATGATTCTACAATCTCACTTTGGAGAAGATATTGCCATAGGAAAAGAATTAACTCTCAGAGAAATCGATGTAGTCATCAGTTTTATTCTTATAGATCCTTTCTTGATTTGCAAATGAGATGAGAGATGCAGCTGCAGGTGAGACAGCACTCATTTAAAAGAAATATTTGTCCGCCACATCTTTAAAGTGTCCACAGCTGTTTGAAATTGTGCTTTGCATATTTACCTCTCTGTTTTGCATTCTACTCCTACTTGAAGAGATTCATAGAGATTCTTCACAAGAAGAATTTATAGAAAAAATAATTATTTATAGTTTATAGTATCTGTTTTCAATATTTAGAAAGGGTGATTTTTTTTCTGAGTTTCTCATCTTTCCTTAACTAGACTCTATCTCTTGAATAATCCAGTGAATTCTATTTAATTGGCATCCTATAAATGTCATGACCTCTTAATTGGAAAGAGTTCAGATGAAAAGATTTGGTTTAATGCTTTTCAATTACTTTACACTGTTTTTACAACAGAACTACTAGTTTAATTAGAGGAAAAATTTCCCAACTAGTTACTAATGTCCTAAAAGCTATTTATTATAGTTTATAGGACTGAATTAATGCTGCTTATCTAGAATTTTGCCTTTTTGTCCTATTCTCATGACCATTAAAGTTATAGTATCTGATCATTATTCTAATGTTTCTTAATTATTTAATTCTTAATAATTAGAACATGTTTACTTCATAAATGAAAAGAAAACTTTTTAGTTTTCAGTGTTCTTGAACTACTATTATCTCTATGGCAGTTATGTAAATGAAAAGGATTATTAAGGCGTGTAAAAAATACTGAAAGGACTTATGTGTCACTTTGCTAACATCATGGGACGGAAATTATTTTTATTCTCATTTTTCAGTTAAAAGGTCTGAGGCATGAGAGGATAAATGACCTGCCCCTGGTGACATAGCCAGTGATTTTCAAAGCCAGGATTTGAAACCACGCATTCTGATTCCTGGTCCCATCTACTCAATCACTGTGCTATCGTATCTCTTGCTTCATTGGAAGAGGCGTGTATGGTGCAGCCTTAGATGTATTATGTCGTGTTCTTGACATGGACACATTTGACATAGAGGTAAAACTGGTGTTTCTATTAGGCAATCTAATTGTCTCTGGAAAATATTACAGTTTCTTTAGCAGTTACCAATAATTTATTTCATTTTCCTTCTTTAGGTACAGACCTTGACTAGAGTGGTACATTTGGACATTTTGCTTTTGGTCATCGATTTGTAAATCTTGAGACAATAGTCAAAATTTTCCCACTTCTGTGTCATTTGTGGAATGAAATCTGGGTCATTTAAATGGACTTTAACTGATATGGTAGAAGAATTATGGTTCTTGGAGTCAATAGGTCTGATTTTTAGTTCTGGTTCCACTAAAGACAAATTTTAACATGATGAATGAGTTTTTTGGTGTTTTTTCCCTCTCTCTCTTTACATGCTTGTAAAAGAAAAAAGACTTCTAGTTCATAGAAGTCGTGGGGAAGATTCCTTGAAAAGAGATATGCATGTAAAGCACCTAGCAAAATATGTCTCTTTCAAAGTAGGTATTGAATGAATGTTACTTCTGTTTCCTTGCCTGCCTTGCCGGGTACTATATTTTAACTCTAGTTACTGACAGTTTTATATAACTGCTATGAAATCTGAGAGGAACAGAAACTGTCAGTCTAATTCATGGGAATTGGTTATCTTCACAATAGTATTTCAGGCCCCAAATACATGGCACAAATATATTTGTAAGCCACAGTTAAACTTATTTGGATATTATTTTACTAATAATTGGTGCCTATCTCTGGCCGTGGCGAGCTCATTTCTATTACTTAAAACAGCAGTCCCCGCCCTTTTTGGCATCAGGGACAGGTGCTCATATGAGACTCTAATGCCTGATGATCTGAGGTAGAGCTGAGGCAGTGAGGCTAGTGCCGGGGAGTGGCTGCAAATACAGATGAAGCTTCGCTCACTCTCCTGATGCTCACCGCCTGCTGTATGGCCTGGTTCCTAACAGGCCACTGAGCTTTCTTCAGCCTGGGGGGTTGGGGACCCCTGACTCAAAACTATATTTAAAACAAACTTCCCCCCAATTTCTGATGATATAATGGCCCAACCAAACCTTTGTATGTCATTTCATGCTTTATTCACATACATCCCTAATCTCAATGTCATCTTAAATATGCTTAAAATGCCTTTATCGCTTTTTAAAAATATATTTAAACATTAAAATGCCTTTATCACTTTTTAAAAATATATTTAAACAATGCCATTAATCTTATGGGAATTTAATATATTGTTGTAAATCTGGATTGACATCTAATTATGCTCATTTTAAAGATGTAGTATCTGATGCAGAGTGATTAATTTTCTTGAGGTCATATGAAATCTGTCAGTAATATTTGTGAGATATTTTGAATTTCCCAAATAAATAATATCATTAATATTCTTTATCATAGAAAAATATACTATAAAAATAAAGATATATTTTGCACAACTTTCAGATGTGCATGTTTAGAGGCGTGAAAGAAATTTTTTGTATATTTAAAGTTAATTTAACACCATTCACTTAACTATATGACTAGATCCAGTAGAAGCATTTAAAAACCTGAATCACTTTAATTCTCTACTTCCTCTTGCAGATATACCAATAATGATTAATAATAATAATAGACTGTCATTTATTATATGTCTTTTGAAGAAGACATACATAGTGTGTGTGTGTGTGTGTGTGTATGTGTGTGTGGCTCCTGGGTATGCACCAGGCTGTAGATGGTTCTTATTTATTTTTGCCACATAACATATAACTTTATTATTATCTATTTTGGATACTAGTATATTACTTTTTTTCTTAGGGTCTACCCTGCTAATTCCGGTAGAGTCGACACCCTCAGCTCCAAGGGTAGAGTATATTACCCAGGTTTAGCCAAACATATTCCCCAGGCCTTGCTAATGGGTTCAATAGTAGATACTGTCAGAGCCTGGAATTTGAGTTTACTTACAAACTAATAAGCTAGTCTGTTGCTGCTTTGTAGGTGCTGGAAAAAAAACACATTTCTGGCTCAGAGACAAAGGACTTTATTACTCATGGTGCAGCCAGTAAGCAACATGATCTGAATTTATTTGTTTCTTTTTTTTTTTTCTTTTTAGGTTGAGAACTTTCTATAACATTTTATTCCTATTACATTAGTTTCTTTTTCCCTTGAATCTTATGGGGGTTGTGTAGTATGAACCCAAATGGAAACTGTGTAACAGTGAGTTTGTAACACAGCTGAAGAACCCTGATCTTGGGGAAGTCACCACTTTATAGCAAGCAGTAATCAAACCTTCTCTTTGTCCTTGAAAGTAATATTACCTAATCACTCAAGATTACTTGCTGCAAACACAAACTTGAGAAATAATCCAGGCAAGAATGGTCAGGGCCTCATATTCTTTGCATCCCCAGCAAGATGTGGAGGTTGAGAGAAACATGGAGGGGTGCCTCCCAACACATGAATGATCCTGGACAGTTCAAATAGAAAGAATAATTTTTGCTCTTTCCCCTGAAATTTGAACCTTGAAAAATGTCATATTTCAGTTTCTGCAGCTGTCTTGTAATTACGAAGGAATAGCCAATCTGAAAATGAAGCCAACAAAGCAAAAGTTAGAGATGAGAAAAGGAGACTGAAAAAAAAGTGTGTACTGAGTTATGAATCAAGTACATCCTGAAGCCAGATCTTCCTCAAGAATTTTTAGTTTTGTGAGTTAATGAGGATTTCCTTCATTCACAGCTAGAGTTCTGACTGATTTGGCATTTGACATACATTGCCTCATCACAATGCCCTTTAAAGAAGGTATTATTATTCTGATCTTATAGATAAGCAATAATGCATCATGGAGATTAACTTGCCCAGTATCACACAATGAATAAAACAGAGCCATGTCTGCTGATGACAAGCTTCATGCTCTTAACATGTAAACCATTAGTTCTCAAATTTTAGTGTACTTGAGAAGCACTGAGACTCACCTCAGACCTAATGAATCAAGTTCTCTATGGTGGAGCACAGAGGATATGCATTTTTATAAGTTCTTGGATATCTGATGCAGGAATCACGGACTACTTGTTAAGAAATATTTACCTTAGATAAATATGTGATTTCAAGGATACTGCTGCCTGACATTCTGATATTATGTCCTTATTAAAAAGCCTTGCTTCTGAAAGGTAACATCTGAAGCCCTGTCAGCGATGTAAACTGCAACTCAAAGGATATCCTTTTCTGAGAAGAGCTCTATTGGGAAAAGTCAGAAAACGAAGAGTTTTGCACTGGGGGTGAGGGGAGAAGGATTGGTAAATGGAACTTAAAAGGAAATAGGAGTGAGTAAAATAGAGTATTAAAGTTCTATTTCAGCAATTATTACCTAAGAAGTCTCTTTTTGATTAATTAAGTGTGTGTGTGTGTGTGTGTGTGTGTGTGTGTGTGTGTGTGTGTGTGTGTGTGTAAGTTAGTTTAAGTCCTCATCCCAGAGTTTATATACAGGAAGACTTCAGAGTCTTTTGGAAAAGGCATGCAGACATCTGCTTGATTTGCCAGTTACAGTGGCTCATTGGACAGGAAGGAGAATGTTTAATTTAATTATTATTGACTTTGAATAGACATTTTGCCACTGCTAATAATATTAGCTAGATTAATGAATTGTTCAAGGGTTATGGAGACAGAAAGAACATAGTGAGAGCTATTGTTCATCAATATTTGGATAGTCTTTCCCAGAATAGTCATGTAAGTCACGTCTTATTGTAAAATATTTTCCTATTTGCCTTTTGGGTCTTGAATTTCTCTCTCTCATTTGCTCTCTCTCTCTCTCTCTCTCTCTCTCTCTCTCTCTCTCTCTTTGTGTGTGTGTGTGTGTGTGTGTGTGTGTGTCTGTCTGTCTGTCTATCTGTCTTTCCTGTCTCTGTCTGTTTCTCTCTCTCCCACTCAATTTAAAAGGAGTATTAGTTGTTTTTGATACAAGTGTTATTGTGAAAGTCAAAACTATTGCTGTAAATGATATTCTACAGTGCCTACATAACATGTCCTCTTCCAAATGATACATGGTAAGTCTTACTCTGATGCATGGTAAATCTTTCTTAAAATTATTATTTTTTTAAGTTGGAGTACTTGATGTCTTCGTCCGTAACTGGTCTGGCTATGTAAGCATGAGGAGGAGCATAATGTTGAACTCTACTGTGGAGATAAGATGTTAACTGATAGCATTCTTCACTGCTCATTTCCTTGTATACTTCCTGTCCACTCAAAGTTAAAGACTTGAATCAATCTGGCTTTAAGAGATATCTACATTTAGAATTTTGAGCTCATTATTATTCCAAAGAATTTTGGGATCACACCTGCAGTTTCATTATTAAATGAGGATAATATTTCCAGCTTTTGGCTAATAATATTTAATATACATTTTGACAATAATTAAGCTTATTATCAAAGTGAACATTTTACCGAAAGACTTTTATTTAACATTGTATCTCCTTTTTAGAAGATGCTTCTCTCTACCCAACAATTTGATAAGCGGGTATTTTGATATTTTAGTTTGAACTGGTTATTTCTGTTCACAGGCCTCTTCAACTTTGTCATCATTACAAAAACACTTTCCTTTCCTTTACACTTGAAATAAGAAGCTGGACTATATCTGATTATCCCTAACACAGTCATTTATTAGTGTACCAACCCTGTCTCCAGATATTTAACAAAATGGTAAATGATCACTTGCAACATTATCTCTGCACCTGCCTCCCTCTAGAAAAACCATGTAATAATGCTGAACACATTTCAACAAACAGAAATAAGTTGAATGCAAACCACGCTATCCATCTAAATATATGGAAGAGGTTCTCATTAGCTCACAGGTGTATGGTGCAAACAAGCGACTAGCATAGACTTTGCAATACTTTATTTTTTATGCATACATCACTGTAACAATTATGTGTGTAGCTTTCAATCCTTTCAGTTGAGTACTTAACCTCTCTGACATGGTACATTAGAATAAAGGAGATAATAAGCAAGATTTGTAAAATATAACCATACTACCAATGTGTTTTTTAGAAAATTGATATAAGTATGACATCTCTATTATTTCTTTAAAATAAATTGGAAATATATCACAACTTTTAAAAATGTATCATCCTTAATATTCTCCAGGAGAACTCCTTGCCTTCTTTCTCAGGCTAAAACCATACATTCAGCATTCTGTACAATGGTCAGGGTAAAATTGGATGAGGCATCAGACGTTTTCAAACATAATCTCTTTAGAAAGTATTGTGGGAGAAGGTAGCCTGAGAAATTCTGCCAGTAAGAGAGATAATACTTCATGGACACTAAACTGATACATTTTAACTTCATCCACAAATGGTGTTTCATTGCAACATCTTACTCTAAGGTGAGGCTCATCACCTTAGGATAGGAGAGGGCTTAATTTCAAGTTCTAAGCAGTGCAAAAATGGCTTGGAATGGCGTGGGGATGGGGTTGCACAAGGATTCGCTAAATCTTTTGTTCCTGCTTCAGAACATTGAAGGCTAAGACTAAAGGACTCACTTCCTATGTTTCTTCTCTAGTGTGAAGGGGATGAGGGGTGCGTGGAATATTTTTAAGTGAAGTTGACAAATGTAAGGAGACATGTAAAAATCTAAGAGAGCTATAGAAAAATATGCCAGACAGAGAGACCCTGAGAGTCACCAGTGTAGAGCTACCCCAGATCCCTTCTACTCACTAATGCTCATCATGAGGCTACCTGCGGTGGGGTGAGGTCACTCCATGGCTGAAGCTAGGGTTGACAACCCAGCTGATTGGCTGTATGAGGGCTGTGGAAGATTCTGAGAGGGCTGCAGCCCACAGGCACTGAGGTATAGCCTTCATGAAGCTGAAAGATCAGAACACAAGCTCCAGAAGCTACAGATTTCAACAAACTGCAGCTGGGAATCATCCGGGTGTACAAATGACCTGTTCTCAGAGAGCAAAGAGCAGAGAGGGTCCCTCTCCCAAGGACCCCACCTCATCCCCTCCTGCACTAGGATGGATAAAACCTCTTCTTCTCTACTCTAAAGTGATTTTAGGGATGCAAAAAGAGGAAGAGGAAGCCAGCCAAGAGACTGTCTAAACTCATTTATATAAAATCTTGAAACTTTCTGAAAATGGCTACTTAAATTATCAGCTTAAGTGGATGTTTGAATATTTATTTAATTTTTTTTTCTCCCAGCCAGTTTGAAAGGGGCTTGGAATAATGTTTAGATTAGTTAAAACCAAAATAACAAAATGTTTTTTCTGCACATCTATGAGTTCAATTTGCCACCTTGCTATAGCTTTTAAAAATAATAAGACAAAAGGCTACTTATCTTTATTCATCTTGAGGTAATGTACAGAATTATAAAGCCTGAGTTACAGGGCATTTGAAGGTCCCTGAAGCACACACCCCCCACCCCACGCCTGCTATTGCTGCTTGGAAAACGCTTCTTTCCATTCATTTTGCTGTGAAAATAAACTGTCTTTTATGTCTATTTAAAAAATACTCTTCTAGTAATTTCTTAAAAATTCTGCTAGGGATGAAAATGGCTATTTTGAACAAAGCATAAATATGTCTTTTATGTTGAAATCTGATTTTTATATTTCTTTTACCCATTGCCCTCAGTAACACCTTTAGGTTCTCTCTCTCTCTCTCTCTCTCTCTCCCTCCCTCACACACACACACACGACACACACAATTGTGACATTTGAATTTTCACTATAGTAAAGGGCAAGGTTGAATTCATTTATAGAAAGAATCGTTTCTTTGTTTTTCAGTTTAGAACAGAACAAACTCAA